>NC_141687.1:909973403-910200903 GCF_964263255.1 Lissotriton vulgaris
CGCGAGCGTAACGGATTTCCCGCTCATGCTTATCTTTAAGCCATGTTTCGCAAAGGAATAAAATATACGGAGTCTCCTCGAGAATAACATCATAAATTTCCATATGATGCTTCACAAGTGATCTCACATTAAGTTGGAATATTTTAAAGTGCACTGGATGGGTAGTTTTCGTTCCCCCTCGAGCAAGCTTTGGGACTAGAGTACGAAACTTACATACAGAGCATGACAGTTCAGTCTCCCCCATCTGAGAGGTGCATTTACTACAATCTCCGGCATCAGTGTTTAATGACAGCAAGGCATCTCTCCCATAGCAAAGGGGGGCATTGTGTTTAGGATCAGCGGTTATGGCGAGTGGCGACGTCCTGGCACGGACGGGCACAGACGGGCATGCCTTTGGCGCGCCTTCGGCGCCCGCCCGCTGCGCGAACGAACCATGCATGACATTTATGGAACAGTAAGGGGGCGGTGTTTCCGACCAGCTCGTCGTCACCCCAGAGATCTTCCCCCAATGACGTCTTGGCCCTGCCTCAGTCCCGCGGCAGCCCCAAATCGGCTGCGAGGGCACAAGGTCAGAGGCAGAGACAGGTTTAAAATCCTGTAATGTAAACACAAATCAGGAGCCAATTTTCAACAGACTAACACTGTAGGGCTTAAAGTAGATGCAGCAAGTAAGTGCCGTGCAAATCGCAATATTAAAACAAGTTAAACCTAGAAATACAGGAGACTTATTTCCCAGCTGTGCCTCAGGAAAAATTACGAGCAGTTCTGACTGAGTTTGCCAGAAAGTCTAGTGCTTCCAGAGGTAAGGAAGGGGCCGAGGCACCCAAGTGAGCCACTGTTGCTTAGTCTGGATCCGGCCTCTACGTTTTGTCTGTGATATTCACTAATGGGCTATTCACAAAGGTATGTTCCACTTGTGAGTAACTTACATGTGTAAATGTACTCCTACAATTTAGAGTAACTTTCCAACTTTTGGCTAGCCACAAAATCTGAGTGTAAAGTTTGTTAAAAGTGTTAACTTAATCGTTTCCACCCCCTTTAAAAGGGGCAGAGTCTAACATATGTGTAACCAGCAGTACTGCATAACCTTCCATAGAAAATTATAGAGGCAGGGACTTAAAAGTTAAATTAAATTAACTTATTTAAAATATTTAAATGTGTAAATCAATATAGTTCCATACTAAAAATTATCTATAAATAGCACATCTTTTAAGTTTATGTATAGTGTATTGTAATATTATTAACTTTGAATGAAACAATAAATATATTTAAAAAATAATTGAATTACTTTTAATTCTATAATTACTTTAAATAATTATTAATGAATGATAAACATAACTTATTTTTTACTTTAGGTGGAAAGGTATTATTTAATTTAACCTTGAGATTTTTTTTCGTATGGTCTAATACATTTTAAATAACTACATTTTTAATTCAAAATTATTTAATAGTGTGGTAGTGTTTTTTTCTCTAGTTTTACATGTAAAATAAATATTTGAAAATGTATTTACATTTACCATAAAATATTACTAAGTTGTTTTTCCAAGTTAAATAAACATTTTTACTTTTTTGATTGAAGCTTCATTATATATATATATATGGTAAAATGCTCTTTATTTGGATACAGCATGACGCGTTTTGTCAATTGCTGACTTCTTCGGATGCCGCCAAACATTGCAAGTGCAGTTCACAGTCACATTTTAATACACTGTTGAAATGTCAGTTACACACCATGACAACCACCAGAGATTGGAAGACAAAGGCAGGATACAACAAGTGAGGTTAAAAAAAGCATACTCATTCATTCATCTGGTATTGTCCAGAAATATACATAATCAACAAGGTGTTTATCAACCCTAAAACAATAACATATTGGAATATTTTTCTAATGATCAAGATCTAGCAATAGAGTCAAATGTTATTGTTGCTTCAATTTGTTAAAGATTGAGAGAATATGGTGTAATGGCCAGAGTTGCTGACTTTGGAGCTTGGGAATTTCGGTTCGAGTCTTTGCATCAGCTCAATATTCTGGCCCTGATTAAGATGTCAGGGGGACTCTACCATTGTGGTGAAGGAACTGCTGTACCATAGGTCGGCGGGTACTACAACCCAATTAGGATGCAACCTCACATTGTGTGGTCGGAATTTTAAATTTTTCAATGGGAGCTTCTGCAATGGGCTTAAAACACCAACGGCACAAGCTCCCATTGAAAAATTGAAGTTTGCAAACATCCCTGTACTGTGTGACAAGCACCCCACAGTGTCTGCCACATGGTGCAGGTATGTTGAGGGTGTCACCAGAGGTGCCCACCAGGGCAGTATGCGGAGACCGCAGATGGATGGGGCGCTGCTCCGGCCCCAAAGAAACTTTCTGACAGCAGTTCCATATCGGAAAGTTCCTGTCGGAAAGTGCCAACATAATCCCAACAGCGGAAACGCCATCATTAAGGGATCATGAACTGTTTCTGAATGACCGACAGGCTCCATGAGCCAGTCAGAATTACGTTGGAATAACCCCGCAGGTTTAAACTCCGACCACCGTCATCATCATATGCCGGTCACACTGTAAACCTACCATATCAGGCAAAAAGCCTCCGACCAGTGGTTGGAGGCTTTCTGCCCAACATTGTAATCAGGCCCTCTGTATTTCTGGGCAAATCACTTCATCACCCTGTGCCTACCAAAAGTGAATGTGTCCTTGTGTAATGTAACTGGTGCTCATGTAAAGCGCTCCAATACCTTCGTGACGAGTTTGTGCTATATAAAACTGCAAAAAAGACACCTGCCAAATCACCAACATCTGTATTAAATTACAATTTTCCCCCCAACGCTTTTTACACATGCACCTTTTCTACAATATCCCATCTGCAAAACATCTCAGCAGTTAGGTTTTTTTGTAGATGCATATCAAAGTACTGAACGTACAAAACCTGGATGATATATTTAGTCAGACAGTACAGCCCACATTTCAAGAACATTTTCTACATTGATCTTGAAAATCTTGACTGAGGCCCATAAACATTAAAAAACTGGTCACTTTAAAGATTTTTAGATGTGTAGTAATGTGGTTTAGATACCAAATGCCAAAGGGATGATCAAATGTGCATATATGTATATATATTCATCCACGGCGGTATTAGTAAATGCAGCAAAGACGCTCTCAAAGGTCAATTCCAGCAAAGTTCTTAATTGTGCGGTCCCCCCCCCCCCGCACTGACAGACGCGATTTGGCGTAAAAAGCCTTTCTCAATGTATGTTGGTATCCGAGTCTATTTGGCCTGCACAACATTTTGACGTTTGCAGGGGATTCTGGGTAGGGAAATGTTGGGGGACCCATGCAAGCCATACCTCACTGGACTGCCACGGGTGTCTAGTTTTCTGAAATGTTTGGGTTTGGTAGTTTTCCTTGATGGCCACCGAGCCCGGGGACAAAACCCAGGTGACCCCCCTTGCAAAACCAGGTTGTTTTGTGATCGGGTATTTTGATGTCCCCTCAATAGGTTTTGGGCCATTGCCTCTTGTGGGTACTTGACCTACCCACGCAAGTGAGGTATCATTTTATCGGGAGACTTGGGAAAACACTGGGTGGGTGGATATTTGTAGTTCCATGTAGTTTCCAGAACTTTTCCACAGAAAAATTAGAGAAATTAGAGAAATAAGTGATTTCAGCTAAATTTGAGGTTTGCAGGGGATTGTGAGTAGGAAAAAGTTACGGGACCCATGCAAGCCATACCTCGTTGGACTCCCCCAGATGTCTACTTTTCATAAATGCATAGGTTTCTCTAAATAGCAGCCGAGCCCGGGGCCAAAAAATCATGGGACCCCCCTTGCAAAACCAGGTTGTTTTGTGATAGGTAATTTTGATGTCGCCTCAATAGGTTTTGGGCCCTTGCCTGTCCCGGGTACTTGACCCACCCATGTGAGTGAGGTATCATTTTTATCAGGAGACCTGGGGTAACGCTGGGTGGGAGGAAATTTATGGATCCACGTAGATTCCAGAACTTTCCAACACAGAAATCTGGAAAAAAAAGTGATTTTTTTCAGCAAAATTTGAGGTTTGAAGGGGATTCTGGATAGAAAAACGTTTAGGGGATGCACACAAGCCATACCTTGCTGGGTTCTCCCCAAGTGTGTAGTCTTCAGAAATGTGTGGGTTTGGTAGATTTCTCTAGATGGCCGCCAAGCCAGGGGCCAAAAACTCATGGGACCTCCCTTTGCAAAACCAGGTTGTTTTGTGGTAGGCAAATTTGATGTCGCCTCATCAGGTTTTGGGCCCTTGCCTGTCTTGGGCACTAGGCCTACCCACACAAGTGAGGTACCATTTTTCTCTGCAGATTTTGGGAAACGCGGTGTGAGTGGAAATTAGCGGATCCACGCAGATTTCAGAACTTTCCACTACAGAAATGTGAGGAAAATGAGTTTTTTTTTACAAGGTTTTAGGTTTGCAAGGGATAACAGCACCTGGTGAGAGCCAGTCAAGTCACTCCATCCTGGATTTCCCTGGGTGTCTAGTTTTTAAACATGTACAGGTTTGCTAGGTTTCCCTAGGTGCCAGCAGAGCTAGGGTTCAAAATCTACTGCTAGGCACTTTGCAAAAAAAAGGGTTAGTTTTCACTGTGAAAATGTGGTGTGTTCACATTGCATTTTGGGCAGTTTCTTGTCGCGGGCACTAGGGTTACCCACGTAAGTGAGGTACCATTTTTCTCGGAAGACTTTGTAGAATGCGGGGTGGGTGGAATTTTGTGGATCCACACAGATTCCAGAAATTTCCACACACAGAAATGTGAGGAATATGTGGTTTTGTTTTACAAATTTTTAGGTTTGCCAGGGATTGTGGGTAACATAACCTGGTGGGAGCCAGTCAAGTCACCCCATCCTGGATTTCCCTGGTTGTCTAGTTTTAAAAAATTTACAGGTTGACTAGGTTTCCCTATGTGCTGGCTGCGTTAGGGCCCAAAAAACACAGGTAGGCATATTGCTAAAAACAACTCTGTGCCTAGTCGGCTTTCTGCCACCCTAAGGGGAATATCAGGGGGAGGGACAGAAACAGTGTGCCTATTTGTTTGGGGGGTGGGGGCATTGGTATGCCTATTTTGGGCAGCCCCTACCCCCACGCATAAAAAGGCAGCGTAATTGTTGGCTTCTAGTGCGCTTTTTGCCCCCTGGGGGTGGCAGATTGAGGGCTACTGCCCCCATCTTCCTCCCAGGGGGGAAGAAAGGCTGTAATTATTGTGGGTGGGGGCATTTACATGCCTGTTTTGGGCAACCCCCACCCTAATTAAAATGTGCCCAAAAAAATCCCTCGTGTCTAGTGGGATTTTTGCCCACTGGGGGGGGGGGTAGATTGGGGGCTACCGCCCCATCTGGCCCCCAGAGAGGGCAGGAAGGCTGTCATTTTTGCGGGGAGGGGGTTGGGGCATGGGCATGCCCGTTTTGGGCAGTCCCCACCCTAATTCAAATTTGCCCCAAAAGAATTTCTGGCATCTAGTGTGCTTCTTGCCCCACCGGGGTTGGGGGGGCAGATTGGGGGCTAATGCCTCATCTGCCAGAAACTCCACTAGACACCAGGGAGTTTTTTGGCAAATTTTATTTAGGGTGGGGCTGCCCAGAACCGGCTTGACAATGCCCCCACCCAAATTTAAATTTGACAAAAAAATCTCTGCCGTCTACTGGGCTTTTTGCCCCCCTGGGGGGGCAGATTTGGGGCTACTGCACAGGAGCTTCAGGAGGACTGACATTTTTGCCGGGGAGTGGGGTGGGGTATAGGCAAGCCCATTTTGGGAGCCCCCACCCTATTTCAAATGTGCCCCAAAAAATCCCTGGCTTCTGGTGGGCTTTTTACCCCCCCAGGGGGGCAGACAGTCCACTAGACACCAGGGAGTTTTTTGGGAAAATTTTAATTGGGGTGTGGGATGCCCAAAACGGGCATGCCAATGCCCTCACCCAAATTAAAATTTGCCAAAACAGTATCTGGCGTCTAGTGGGCTTTTTGCCTCCCGGGGGTAGATTGGGGGCTACTGCCCCATCTGCCCCCCGGGGGGGGGGGGGCAGGAAGGCTGTTATTTTTGTGGGGGAGAGGGTGGGGACTTTGGCATGCCCGTTTTGGGAGCCCCCACCTTAATTCAAATTTGCCCCCAAAAACTCCCTGAGTCTAGTGGGCTTTTGCCTCGCTGGCGGGGCAGATTGGGGGCTAAAGCCCCATCTGCCTGCCAAGGGGGGGGGGGGGCAGAAAGTCCACTAGATGCCAGGGATCCCCTTGCGCAGGGTGCCCCAAAGCCTAGACACGACCCCGCTGACCTGCTGGTTGCTGGTTGCGAGCGCTGGAGCTGGAGATCACGGAGGGCGCAGCCACAGAGCCGAGGCGCAGGTGAGAGCTACCGGGAGCTGCCAGGAGCTGGGAGCCCGGGGGCGGCACAGCGGTGAGAGCGGTGAGAGCCCTGCATGCATGCACCTGAGCTCTCTGGCTCCTGATCACATCATCGCAGTGAGAGCCCTGCATGCGCCTGAAGTCTCTGGGCTGGGCTGAGTTGAGCATAGGTGCATAAGTGCATAAGAGACAGAGAAAAACAAAGCGAAAAACAGCCAATACTTTCACAAACCTTTGGCCTGGCACTAGTAACTCTTGGAACCTACCTGTGACTCCTATTTCCCTGACGCCACTTCAGCTGCCACAGAAGCTCGCCTCCTGCTGCCGCAAACAACGCCACACAGGAGCGGCCGCCGAGTGGAGTGCGGGCCTGCTGGACTCCATCTCCCAGCAGCCCTAGCGCCCGGAAACCACGCCAGGGCTTCTGTTTACTTCAATTTCCTTTATGACTCCATTGATAGCAAACGCCAAATGACTACTTCATCTTCTTGACATTAACCTAGTATTTCATAGCGTCTTAGCTTTAGCTGTAGTGTCACCCGCTCACAGCATACTTCATTCGAGTATTCAAGATTGGTAAGATTCACTACAAAGGGCTTGTTCTGATTGTGAATTACGGAAACTTTTTGAGTCGCAGTAATCTGTACAAAATATCACCAATTATGCCAGGTACCCAAAAAAATGTGCTTCATAATTTAGTATAATCCTACAGGAATCTCAAAACATTTTGAAAAATTGTCTCCCCACAAATGTTTGTGTCATGCTTTATCATCTGCGATTTTCACACTATGGCAGGGGCGGTGGGTGACATTTGAAAGTGGTGGGGCGCAAAGTGATTTGCATACAGCACCGTAGCGAGCGAGCGCAGCGAGCGAGCCCGAACCCCAAAAGGGGGGTTTGGGGGAATAACCCCCCCCACGAAAATTTTGAAAAAAAAGAAGAAAAATCGTGCATTTTCAAGCAAATTTGAGAAAGCAGGAAGGTTAATAAAGCAATTGTGAAAGTGCAGTTATTACATTAATAGATGGCATAACATAGGCTTTACATGAGCACTAGTTTCGTAACATCAAAGTGAACCCCTAAGTCCAAGCATTTATTTAACATTGCTCAGCAGTCTGTCACCAGAGTCAAAGGAAGCAAATATTTTATGTATGCTGCTGGAAAAACCTCCAAAACCTGCCAACTTCCTCTTAAGTGATGTCTGACTCCTGAATGGCAAAGACACCCACTTGCATTAAATATGTGTATCTCGGTGGCAAGAACCGGCTACATGGTGCACACAAAGATCACGCTAAAAGTTATGGGCACACCGAGTCCACCTCGAAAATAAATACCAGCTTGAAATACCATGTTTTAACAGTGTGGCTCACGCTCGCACCATGCACAGCCTGAGGTAATTAAATAAAGGCATGTCAGTCGCAATGATTTAGATTATCAGCTTTCACAAAGTGCTAAAACAAATGCCGTCCTGAACAATTTGTTGTCATTCATTCTAAATTTATTCCAACAATCAATGTCATACATAACAGCGCCATGAGACCCAACAGGGTGATATGTCTGCGCCCAATAAAAACCATTAATAATAATAATAATAATAATATTAATAATAATACAGGGCTCTCTCAGTCTTCCTAGTTCCACGCTGGTAACTAAATGATCGCAGGGAGTAACCTGGGCCTTGTGTTGGAGTCAATTTATGACTGAGTCAAAACTGCAAGAGCGTCAGGCAGATGGGGCTTAGAGCTGCCAAAGGGCCACCCTGGGGAACCTATGTGGCCAAATGGAAGGCCCATGGGACAAAAACAAGCCAAACACTAAAAGCACCTCCTAGGGGAACAAAAGACAGCCTTTTCAACCGTAAACACAGTACATTATGCACAATAATTACCTTGCATGGTATAAGACACATTTTTGGATTCAGCATTTAATCAAAAGCGCGTGTCTGACCCACCAATTAATTGGATATATTGTCTCCCAAGAATCCATCTCCTGGATGACTTTGCACAAGCAGGCAAGGGTACGGTACAGGAGCGGTTGCCGTTGTGCCCGGCTGCTTGGAAAGTGAAAGCGCGCATGGCACTCTGAATGTTGCAGGATGCTAGGTCGTGCCTGCAGTAGGAGAAACTCATTAAAGAAAATAGTCCTTACAGACTAAATAAGACATACTGTGTAACAGAAGTAAAAGGGTCAGTCCTCATGGGAAGTTAAAAATGAAGACAAGGCGGTACTGGAGGGACTAACAAGCCTATTAACTAATCTGAAGCCAGCATTTACAAAGGACAATGACAAGCCAATGAAAAATATGGGCAGAGAGTGGGCAGAGCTTCAACTCCATACTTGACTAGAGGCTTGACCTAAAAAGATGCTATGACTAGGCCAGAGTTGGAGTCATCGTGTTTTTTTCAACTGAAAGAATGTTGCACAGCAGCACGGGAAAGTGGAAGTCAATCAATGGTGAGTAATAAGGGAGCAAAAAGACGGTTTTAAAGTTTTTTTTGTTAACAAAATATTTCGGCAACAGTGCATGCCTTGTCTCAGGCGAAACCGAAGTAAACAGGACTTCAAGTACCCCGCATGCTCTTCTATGGTTTCCATTCCTTCCTCAAGCAAAGAGTAGGCTTTTGCTGGCTGATGGCAGAGAGCAGAATCAATCCTTCCAAGTCATTAGGGGTCAAAGGGTGGCAGGTCACTTCCACTACCCCTTGTGAGCCACGGAATGCACATTCCAAGTCCTTATGATGGGTAAAGGAGCCATAAAACATTCACTTAAGTGTCTTGTACAGTGTGTAAACGTGGCATCTATCTCTGAATGCTCTGGACAAGACACTAAACCATTGACAAATCCATTGCCCTCTTCTACTCCTTTTGAGAATAAAAAAGTAATTTTCCTCTCTAAATGTATACATTAAACAATGGATTAAAAAAAGTAAAAACATCCCCGGTTTTTCTTGTTGACTATATGCAGTCGGCTACAAAATCCTTAGCTCCTCTCAAAAAGAATACTTCAGTGTCCACTCTGCCCTCTACAGGTCTCCTGCATCAACCGTCCCATAATCTACCCTGTGAACAAATCCCTCCCATAGCACCAACACCCCTCAATAAAACTCTCCCAGAACGCAAATTCTGTCAACCCAGTACTTCCACAGCACGCTCCAAACACATTCCTAGCCAATCCTTCCCCCCGCCCCCAACACATTTCTTATAGCTCCACTGTCCAAACCCCATCCAAAGCCCCTCTATATACATCCCGCCAAGCCCTACACAGCCCTCCTAGAGACCTATCCCACCAACACATACCTCCAATCACTCCCTCCGCCAATCCCCTTCCACAGCGGTCTTTAAATAAAGCCCTGCTGCATGCCCCACAATACAAGGCTGCATTCCCTTGGTCCTACACTCCCTCAAATAGGACCCTGTATTACTAAAAGGAATAATAATTAAGTCTAGCAGAGGCACAAGTTTGTGGAAAATCAGGGAGGTTGTTTTTTGGAATTCATGCACATTGGAAAGCAAGGTTTTGTCATGTCGATTGTGCAAGGGCAAATAAAAAAAAAATGCAATGTTAACTCGCTGATTATTTTGCTGATCATATATTTTTGTGTGGCCCCAGTCTCTGGTGTAATTTTCCATTTCACCTGTGGCTGCGTGTTTCTATCCTGATACCTGAACACAGAAGGTCCCAGTCTGGCACACTTATCATCCTACACCTCAAAATATGACCCGCTCGGACTTCCATCTCCCTTGTGTACTCTCCTAATGCAGAGAAGGGGAACAGGGGCTGCAGTTTTGGGAAAGGGGTGTGGGTTTATATGTTGACAATGCAAGTGGGCGTGCCCTCCGACTCCCACTCCCCCTCGCTCTTTCAGGATTATAATAACCATCAACTTTGTTTGTTTCCTTGGTGTGAACAATGACCCCCCCTCAACTTCGTTATATTAGTGCTGTGATACATTTAGTCTAATCAATCTACACCTCGTGGTAACATAACGGAAGGGTATCTTGGAGCTGAAATAACAGATGATTAAAGTTACCCAATTCAATGGTACTCATTTTGTCGACCTCTGGAGGATGAAAGGCTGACTGGAGACCCAGGATTGGAACCTGTGACCATGAGGTCAAACACAGACCATTTGAGTACGTGCATTAACCCACTGAGCCTCCACATAATAAAGCACATAGTGCAAACTTCCATCTTTTGCAACATTATGGATCTGAGGTTAAAACTGCTAACATATTTCTTCACACACCATGAACTGTACACTATTCTAGCTGGCTTATCTGATAATAATTTACTCTGATATACGTTAAATAGTCGTGAATTGAGTTTGATTAACAAACTCAACATTGATACTTCTTCACTTCTTAAGAATGCATAAATAAAATACAAAAGCATACACAGTTGAAGACAAGCTGCCCCCTCAGTAGTTTTTGTCTATACAGGGGGCCTTTAGGGACTCACTTAGACTTAGGGGAAAACTGGCCTGTCCCAATAAATCTAGGTAGCGCCCCTAACCTTTGTTCTAACCAACCTGCATCTCAGTGCAGAAGCTCCTAGACTCTCCCGCTTTGGGTGCTACATGATTCCATGCACTCTGACTATACCATTCTCTCAGGCATGGTGGGGGGGTTGGAATTAGGGCAATATGAAACCATGAAAGGCCTAGAGACCACAGTCCTCGGTCATTAGGAGCGAACCGAACATTACACGGGCCGAGCGACGAACTCACTGACTGTAATAATTAAATAACTCCAATCTCGGCAGATTAAAACTGTTGTAGAAACATTTCCAAACCCAATTCCGCGTCCGTCATCCAGAACCAAATGCCTCAATCGCACGATTGCTTTGCCTTATAAAGGTAGGGTGACCAGATTCTCAAAACAAAAAACGGGGACAGGTCATAAACATAGAAGTAGGACTACAGTTTGCAGTAACCATCAACGTGAAAGTAGGACTATGTGACAGCTGTCAGACATAGAAATCTGAGAGACAGTGGTTATGGAGACTTGAGGGGCACTGTTAAAGGGTACTAATGAGGGAATCCGTGGCGGAGGTGGCCTCTCCCTCCATCTGTCTCTCTCTGAATGTCTCCCTCTCCAACTCCCTCCCTCAGACTGCCTCCCTCAGACTGCCTCAGTCTCCCTTCCTCTGTCTTACTCTCTGTCTCCCTCCCTGTCTGTCTCCCTCTGTCTCACTCCCTCTCTCTGTCTCACTCCCTCTCTCTGTCTCCCTCTGCCTCTGTCTTCCTCCCTCTCTGTCTCACTCCCTCCCTGTTTCACTCCCTCCCTCTGTCTCCCTCTCCCCCGACCAACATTCTATGGGTTCCATAAGGGTCTGTGACAAAGAAGAAAAAATGTTGCTTTCATTCTTAAATCGTTTTAATATTTTCCTGTATTGGTGGTGCCCAGGTGCGCAATGCCCCTCTCCACTCCCTCCCCCGCACTCCTCCATGCCCATGGCTCACAAGGGCATTTTCCATTGAACTGAATTGTTTAGGTTTTGTTTTCGTAGAGATTACAAGCCACAGTGTGCAGAATGATGTAAATGTGAAAGCTTCTATAGGGCTTCTTGGCAGCTTTTCTTTCCAATGCACCGTGATCCCGGTGCTGCTGCAAACCCAAGGCCAACACACTGGACGCAATAACACACCGTATTCACCCATTGAAGGGCCCTTTGCCAAAAGGACTATCCACAAATGCACAGGGTGCAGCAAAGCTGGGTAGTGTCTGAGTTAAATGGATCTGACCTCTACATTCTTGCTGTGTGTACATTACTGCTCATAGTGTATGGATTTTCTGACAGACCAAACCAATTTGCGTGATGTTAAACATTTTACGTTTCTAAACCCACTGTTTCCTTTAATCATGCATAAACCAGACCACAAGTTCTGCTGGGAAATGTTTTGTTATTTTGGTTTACCTTTGACGGCTGCCGAGCACCACGAATTTTTTTAAAGAAAATCTTTAATGGTGTATAATTGTGATATTGTAGTGGTTTGGGGATGCACAACGCTGAGAATAACACTGGGTTATATTTTTTTCTCACATAGAAGACCCTCTGAATCCCGCCCCCCCCCCCCCCCCGTCTGTGTGTGCCTGGGGGGAGACAGCTTCCAGGGGACACACACAGCCGCACCCGAGAACTTAAGAGGTCTTTAAAATACCGTTTTAGTGCTAATGAGGCTTTGTTGTTATTCACCCCTTATCAAAGCCCCTGCAGCGCCACTCTGCCTGTTGCTGGAAGGCCCGCGGCGGGGGTATGCTAAAACCGGGACGTTTGAATGTTTTACCCGGACGCTGTTGCAAAACCCGGACATTTCTCTACTTTAGAGAAAAGTGTCGGGACACTTTTAAAAAACGGGGACTGTCCGGGGAAAACCCGGACGTCTGGTCAGTCACCCTACATAAAGGGCGGTTTAGACTCTGGACACTGTCAGTCACAGGCAGGCAGTCTGATCGCCGAGACTTCCTTACTTATCTGAGGCTGGCAGATAAAAACGTATTTAATGTACACAGTACACAACATGGAAAGAAACAAAATGTAAACTTTCCTTACCTGTACTGTACCCGGACTGTGACGACGGTGAGGCGGGGGGAGTCACACACGGTCTGCTGCTGGCCTGCTGCCTGCGCACGCCAGGCTACACGTCACAGCGGCGGGAGTCAAACTCAGAAAGTGATTGGCCTGCACTGGACCAGCCAATCCTGGCGGCTAGGGGGGCACCAGACTGCTCGCCCTTTCTCCCTTTGAAACCCCGGGGGCTGCGGCCCGCCCCTGGTACTCTCTCAAGGGGAACTTCAGCAGGGGCTGCATCTGCGCATGCTTGCGCTAGGTGCAGACTGAAATTTACTTGCGCAGTACTGCTGCAGCTGAGTGGACTGTCACTCAAGCTGCAGCAGGCCCAGCCCCCCACCCAACCCCTCCCCCTGCGCACTCCAGAAAAGTCAGGCAGGTTCGCGTCTCCTATAACGCTCGTGATCAATTTTTATTTTACTAAAATAAAAATCATTTTAGTGGGGCTGCTTAGTGGGGCTACGCCCCTACGCCCCTATGGACGCACCGCTACTGCACTATGGTCGGTGAATACCAGCATAGTGGAATCAACCATTGCTGGGAATTTTTAGATAAATGTTTGTTGGATAATCGAGGGACCAAATACAACTTATACTTTAAAAATGGGCATCCCAGATATGATTAAAATCTTAACAGATTCAAGTGTAGGGTAATATACCACCATTGTTTCTATGCCAACATATTTCAGCTGTTCTGAAAGCCCATACAGGTCTACACCCTTCATCAGCACTACTCCCTGCTTGTATGCACACTCAAACCTTGCAGATATAATGAAGCTGTTATACTTGTCCCTGCTGCCCAGCATAGAATGTGTGATGCTAGAGCCTGTTAGAATGTTCTGTGTGGATGACTGGCAGTTGAATGTGGGCTGAGTGGCAGGAGGCCACTCCTGGTGGGGTTTCTCCTTTATATACTTGACTTACCAACTAACATGAATAAAGGAGCATCAAGAAACTACATGGACAATGTGGCATTTATTTATAACATTTTGGCGACATTTTGGAGAACCTACAGCGTGCAGAAAAGAGCCTATCTACAAGAGAAATAAGGAACCTACTAGGAGAAAAGAATTTCAACCTAAAGAAAAGAAAAATCAAGGTCACAGAACAGAAAAAGAGGACTCACAAGACAAGGTAAAACGCTACAGTTTTTACTCTATTTGGCACTACTAAACCCCACCAGTGACCCCGTAATCGGTCGCCCTAGGAACTAAGAGTGCCAGATTAAGCATACATGTTCAAGGTGAAGTCATCTTTATTGCCGTTATGAATAGAGAAGTGTGCCATTTTCTGCTGCCTGCTCGTGTTTGAACTGGAGCTGTGCTGAGGAGTGGAGCGGCAAGCTGTTACTGAGAGCAGCAGAGAGAAGTGCGATGTGTCAGAGAGGAGCTGAGAGGAGAGAGGCCTTTGATGTAATCTGAGGAACAGCTGTGTCGAGGTGAGAGCCTGCAGCCTGCATGTGTGCTTTCATCAACGTTTATCTGAGTCCCGGAGAACAGATGAGTTGCCCAACGTTTTAAAGAATTTTCACCCTGCGTGTCAGAACTTATCTGGATGTAGTGGATTTATGGACTTGAAACCGGATACCTAACTTCATTGGAGATCGGGCAGACACAGCCGCTTTTATTTGTTGCACGCAGGTCAGGATTAATGTTCATTTAATTTTGCGTTTGCGGAAGTTTGTGGGAGGCGGCACACAATTGGATATGTGGACAACCAGCGCTGGAATTAAGTTCCAAATAAACATTGGTTTATTACACAGAGGTTAATGCTTTTTATTTTAAAGTGCGCAGTACTTCGCACTCCAACTGTCATCCTATTGTTAAACACAGCGCGAGCAATGTAATGCGCTTGGAATCTACCTTTTGTCTTCGTTCTGACGTTGTGGGAGGCTGGCGATGTCAATGACGCTTTCTCACATTTGTCAGGCACCTGCGTGCTGAGAGCCACCCGATGCGACGTGGTATGCGTGCTACCATATTGGTACTGACGTCGCATTGCATCGCATTAGTGTTTACAGTCTTTGTAATCATCACCATTGGAATGTTCTTTCGCGGCAGATACAAGGTTTTTGGGATATGCTTGGAACATTGCAGCACAAAGGACTGGCAGAAAGTAACCCTTTTAAAACATGCAAGCCGTTTTTGGGAGATGTCGCGAACATTGGAGTTTGTTCGTTTTCATATAGCTTGTGCTCAGATACTGAGTGGACATTGCAAGGGGTTCACAGATACCGGCAGATTAAGGACAGACATCTCTACTTCTATGAAGACCTCGGGTGAGAGACCGCTCATCTGACCAGACTGTTGATAACATTATATTGCTGGTCATTGTAATGTCGTTTTGTGTATGGTTTTGGGGTTTTAGTTGGTGTATAAGGTCTGGATTTGTGTTTTACACTCAGTACTCATCTTTGGGGAGGTCATATTGGTGGCGTATTCTGTCTTGAGGTGATGTATTAATTCATGGTGTGCTTAGGGTTCCAATTGAGTTTATTTTAGGGTAGTATGTGCCCTGGGGAGGTGTGTTTATGGGGTGGTGGTATATGCCCTACGTTGGTAAATTTGTGGGGTGGTGCTGTTTTTGCGAGGAACATGTGTATCCTACTATTTCCCCCGTATTTGTGATTTGAGAGGTTTTTGGGATCTAAATGTCCCAGTGTTGTTCATAGGAACTTATGTATCCTTTTACACTGAGTTTGAGGGAGCTTGGAGTTCCACTTTTAAATATTTACATGGAGTTTGAGGGAGCTTGGAGTTCCAATTTTAAATATTTACATGGAGTTTGAGGGAGCTTGGAGTTCCACTTCTGGATGTTTACACTTCTACGTGGAATATGTGGGAGCTTGGAGCTCCATTTTTGGTTGCTTACTAGACTTTATATTTGACATAAGTGATGTGAAGGTTGTCTCTTATCTAAGTGTTGTATTGTTACTCCGCTGGTTGGGACCTTTTTGCCTCTTACTGACCTGGCCAGTCGGTTTGTTTGGTTTCTGGATTGAGTATGTGATGCGTGGGCGTGATAGTGTGTTGGTTATTTCGTTGTGTGAGTAATGTTTGTTTAAGGAAGAGAGAAGGTGGTGTGAATGTTATTTATTAGTTTGCGTGATTGGTTTGTGAAGATGTTAAAATTGCTAATCTTATCTGATTTTACATTTATGTTGAAATTGCGTGATGTGACTTGTTATCTCACTTACTCTCCGCAATTTCTATTCATATCTCTCGTTCGTCAAATTAAAGAAGGGAGATGTGTTATACTTGCTGCCCAGCATAGAATGTGTGATGCAAGAGCCTGTTAGAATGTTCTGTGTGGATGTCTGGCAGTTGAATGTGGGCTGAGAGGCAGGAGGCCACTCCTGGTGGGGTTTCTCCTTTATATACTTGACTTACCAACTAACATGAATAAAGGAGCATCAAGAAACTACATGGACTACGTGGCATTTATTTATAACAGAAGCCTAATGCTCTCTCCTTTATGAACCTCTCCTATGGGAGAAGAAACTATAGATTTAAAATGATATAAAAGAGAAAATATAATTATATTTTCTAATGAAATGGGACACTTACCCAAGGAGTGTAGACACTGCACAACTCTCTTCACACTCATTTAATCAATGTAGAAAGAACTACCTCCAAGTATCTGTTAAACACAATGTTAGTGGAGACACGTGAAGCAAGTGCTAAAGACAGCAAAATGATGTATTGCAATGTAACACTTTAAAGCAAAGATATAAACACCTCAAAACACAAGGGGGCAGGGTTAAACCAACCACAAATAACCAGACAATTCTCCTGATGAGACTTTAAAGAAACAATCTCCTCATATCTTGTCTCCACACTCAACCAAATTTGCTACCACAGGATCATATGGCAACACACATACAAAATGGAACCAAAATATTAAATAGTACAACAATCCATAAAAAAATATGAAGAAATTCAACAGTGTATCCTCATATTCAACATAAATAATTCAGCCAACAATATATCACATATAAAAGACAATGACCAACAATACATTTCATATTCATAAAAACAATACACCCAAAATAGTTAAAAAGCCAGGGGGAGGAAAAGTATCTAGAAAACTCCAACCAATTGTTCAGAAAGTGTTACACTCCCACTAAATGTGCCATTGGGTATCATTGAGTATGTTCTATGACATATTATACTTGTCCAAGCACTGTTAATCAGGCTTGTAAAATTAATTGACGAGTTTTGGTAGTCATAATTGGAATATACTACCTTCTTCAGGACGAATATATTAATTTGCTCCTCCCAAACGAATATATATATATTTTTTAAACTAACCACACATAATCGTGGATATAGACAGGAACACAGGTTCTCAGCCTCCTAAAAGGAAACTGTACCTTAAACAGTATCCAGACACGAAGTGTTCGTAATTATGAATTACTTTCGAGACTCGTAAAATATTTCGACCACAGATACAGCAATGATGAACCTCTATTAAGATGTTGGAAATTTCCCCAAACTAACCAGCACATTGAAAATGATTTGGTATGATATCGACTCATTCAAACCTGAGAGGAGATAATGTATCATGCCAGAAGTAGCAGACTTACACACCCGAGTACTCAGGACTGGGAGAATTAGGCTGATGGAAGGAGAAGCATACTCAATGCCATAGACTCACTGGAGGACATTACATTGAGAAAAGGCAGAAGCAAATATTTCCATTAAAGAGAGGAGCTATCTGCTCTTATAAATATTCAGTTTAGGGGGAAAAGTTGGAAAGCCGTTTGTCTACTTAGCCATAGCCTGCTTGCTTGCTGCAGCAATGGCATTTAATAGCTGCACAGATAATAAGTACAGAGAAGATGTGAAGGAATATTACAATTATATCTAGGTACCTGCAAACATGTATTGGGAATTATTGCTGGTCTGACAAAGTTAAAAACAGTGACACACATTAATCTTCCCATTTATGAGGCTTTTTGTTTGATAGGCCATTACTTAAAAGGCATTTGTGGTGCTATCTGGATCTTTTCTCTTGATGCTTCTTTGCTGTAACTTTGATTGAATGATTTAATAATCCTACATTAATCCACTGTTTGCTAAGGAAGGATTACTCCGTGAACTTCTGAAAGCATCATTACAGGATATTAATAGGATAACAATTCCTTTCGCAGCAAAAGAGCAAGGTGCCAGTTTTTCAAAAATGACAAGATCACCAGCCCACTAAACAGCACTGAAACACATTAATTGTTATGAATGGATATGTAATGTGTTGATATTATGCTTCCTATGAAGGGAAAACAAGTTAATGTCCCTTTGTATGAGTACAATCACCCTCATTTCCAGTTCAACATGGACAAAATTATAATAAATCGTACCTGCCGGAATTGCTTAGTTTGTTCAATAATTGTGGGTGTGTGCGTCTCCCGGAGATATAATCATGCCTCGTTGAACTGTCTATAGGTTCAAGATCTCTATCTGGTGCACTGGAATGTATTGAGTGGCTATATCCTGCCTTTTGATATTGCTAATGTTAGAATACATCATTGTAGATAGACTGCTAGATAGGAAGAGCAAACCCACCACTAACTACTCATTTTAATGCCACAGTCATTTAGTCAGATATGTGGATAGTGTATGTTAGAATTCCTGGCATCATGTGCAAAGCTCCTAACTCACAAACTACAAGTTATTTGTCAATAATGAAAGGTTCCCACCTTACCATTAGGACAGTGAAACCAAAAATGTATCACAACCGATTAGAGCTAAACGTACAAATAGCCCTGATATCATTTACCAATAATCGGTCAGTTGGCAGTGCAGAAGGTCCAATCATTTATTATACAAACAAAGTCTGCCAGAGGAGCTTCTCGCGACCTAACCCCTCGAGGTCCTCCGAGAAAACTGCTGGGACATTATCAACAGATCACATATATACTGTTACATTTTGAAACCATTACCTAAGAAGGAAAAATACAAGTTGGTACAGGTTGGTGCAAAGGAAAGACCATATATGGCACACAAAGCATCCTTAGTTTTAGCTCAGCTCATTATAGCAAGGTTGAGGAGGGTGACTCCCTACTGCCAGCTCTAGGAGAGCTCGCACAGCGCCTCCTGGAATGTGCTTATCCATCCTACCCCCACCTCCAACCTTGACAGGTCCGACGTGCAGGAGCAGCAGCTTGTTACATTTGTCAGACTATTTCTCAGGAGAACGGCTCTTACTAAGTATAATGGTAGGTTTCCACTAATGCTGCAAGCAGACTAGGCCCCAAGATGGCGACCGTCAGATCGAACTATATTGTCAGAAGACGAAAAGCTAAATAATGTGTACGTTAATCCCAACGGTATTATATATGTGAGCCCATTAATACTCGAACACTCACTTTAGTCTAATAGGTACATCACGCTAATTTCTAACCGTAATTATGTGTTTTACTAGGCCTTATTCAGATTTTGGTTCCTCAAACCCTCCTTTTAGAGTGATGTAGCTAACTAAGAGAAATATTAATCTTGGAAAACTTCCTCATCAATGGCCATTAACTCACAAATCTCCTGTTGGAGCATCTGAGGCTTAGAAAGGGTAGGAGAGGGGACAAGCATGGCTGTCAATTTGGTGGCACAGTAGGAGCAACAGGCTGGAACATTGCATACAAAGGCAACAAATAAAGAGGATACCTGCTGCTCCAGGAACTATCATCAATAATTTCCAACCCCAAGTAGATAGAAGCCCCCAAAACCAACTAGGGAGTGACCAGGATCCATTCTCAGTGTGTATTTATGCAGCAATGTGATGCAATTTCTGAATGGCCAAATAAACCGTGGGGCAGAGTCTGGAATGTAAACGCACCAGGAGCTGCCGATCACCCTACATGCTCCTCCCCAATCAGCCAAGATAACATCATGAACCAACCGGTTCTGAAGAGAAACGAGTCTCGTAGCCTGAAGCTCTACTGTAAAATTTGTCATAATCTCAGTAGTGATATTTATGACATTCTCCACTATCCTGGACAATCGTCTTATTTCTCTACTATTGAATATCGGTCCTTAAAAAGAGACCAATCCCTTTGTAAAATCCGTAAACTGTTGCAAGGAAGTATCGTTTTGATCAACCTCAGTCATTCCGAGCTGCCTTCGCTGTCTATTGGGAACTATTTTTGTGTTATGAAGTTGATGAGTTTTGTGATAATCTGATGGTGCTATGTATACGGGAGGGTACAAGAAAGACAGGTAACATTGCCCAGCCCATCCCCGTGGTAACCAGGTGTAAGCATTTTCCCCGCATACAAAATACACATTCGGTGGTGTCAACAGTGAAGGGCTGCTGAAAATTTTCATTCTATATGTGTAATTATAGACACTATTCCCAACTTGCACACGCCCAATTCCTTGTACACAGAAAGCAGAGGAAGTATTCAAGATAGGGACGGGCATAATGCGTTCACTTGTAACGTTCCTGGTGACAAACTGCTAGAAATACTGAGAATGATTAAAATTAGCAAAATCATAAAGTTCATCTTTCAACCAAGTACTGTTTTCAGTAGTAGTATACAAATTCATACAAGCATCTGGGTCCAGTTATCCCTCTCCCCCATTTCCCGCTGGATCAAATCCCTGGTGTGTTTCAATGTAAGCTAAAATCATGTTATAATCTTTTTGTGAGTACTGTTTGGGGTTTTCCACATAATGGTTGTACATGGCGGAGAACATTTGGAACCATGCTTCACAGCTACCTAAGTAGGATCAGGGCAGGGAGAGGAATAAGTCATGTTTATGCATAACTGATGGCAAAAGTCCACAAACCCAGCAATTGGTCATATTAGTAGGACTATGGGTTTGGTGGAGCATTTCTATGAATACATTCTTAACATAAGTCTGGCGGTGTCTCTCCTTATGCGGTGCTAAAGTGAACATCAAGTGCTCAGGCGGCGCAATGGTAGAAGACATCATGGCCTGCATTGGATATCTATACTCTAAATATACGAATATACTCATATAAATGGCTAATATAACAGTTATTACTAACACAAAAGCTACTTTTCCACGCATGGTCCAGGCACAAAACATTTGCTCATAAAATGGCAAATATCGTGGTGCAAAAGGACGTTCTTCTTCAGGTATAATGCGACCAATAGAGTACATTCCTAACTAAAAGTCCAAAGCTAAACTCGGGCACAGCAGTCCGTCCTGCCAGAGGGGTTCTTCAACATGTGTCCATCTAGAGTCTCACAGGCAGACTCCTATCGTTCATCTCAAGAAAACAAAACATCGTCGTTGAGGAAATCCAATGTACAACCTGGCCGTTCACAAGTGACAGTCTTTCTTTCTGAACAGAGCACAAGACCAAAGTTCCAGCTCTCAACTAGTTCAGTCCAGTGTCTCGCTCAGTACCTCACACTAGAAATCTAGCAAACCCTACTTATTCAAGTCTTTCCTTATCTCCTAACCGTGGCATCTGAGGTACCGTGATGTTTTCTTGGCCGCAGGTTGTAACGTACTTGACCCGGAACCTCCTGATCAGAGAACAGCACCGAAGGTACGTTTCAGACATCAGAGCCCCTGCTTACTGGAATATCGGTGACAGGTTGAAGGGCAATTGCGGATTCAATGGGGACCGTTATGCCCGATCCCGTCACTCCTTCTTCTTGCCTTTGCTCTATTTCACAGGCGTCGGAAAAAGGAACAAATGCAGTGGCTCTTTCACTTTCCTGGGTCAAAATTCCAGATGGATGCTGATGATCATAAGGGAGCGGGAGAGGTAACCGTTTGAGATGGGAAAGGTGGATCCAGTGTTTCTTCCCCTCTACCTTTACAGCCGTCCACGTGGCAAGAAGGATTTGATATGGCTTAGACCCCCTCGGAGCCAGGCTGGTGTCTGGTTTGTACTTTTTGACCAGTACCCATTGGCCAGGTTCCAATCGATGTCCAGGACCCTCTGGCAGGGGCTGCAGTACAGATGCTACCTGCTGATGAATAGAACGGAGGTCTTTAGTCAAAGTATACAGTTAATCAATTAACATAGGATATTCAACATCAGTAAAGGACCATGGTCTGGGCACTCCCCATACATTGGCAGGTCGCCCAAAAATTACTTCGCAGGGAGAGAGACCAGAACATGAATGAGGGGTAACTCGTAATGACATGAGGGCCAGGGGCAAGGTATCGGGCCACTTCAAACCAGTACTTTCCTGAATCTTAACCATTTTTAGTTTTCACTGTCCCATTATACTTTTCCGTTAAACCTGCTGACTGAGGGTGTTGAGCTGCATTTAACTTCTGTCGTATCTGCAGTCCGTCACAGATATGTCTAACAAGAGCCCCATGGAAATGTCCCCCGTTATCTGACCAAATCAAATGGGGCAGCCCGTATCTTGGGATAAAATCTTTGATTAGAGCTTTTGCTGTAGCCAACGCAGTGTTCTCCTTAGTTGGGTAGGCCTCAACCCATTTACTAAAGGCACAAACCACTACCAGAACATATTTTAAGTTGTTGACGCGCTCCATATGGAAGTAATCCATCTGGAGTACTTCAAACGGCAAAACAGGAGGTGCAAAATTCCCACTCAGAACATTTTCTCCCTTTCCTGGATTGTGTTGTAAACAGACCATACAATATTGGACCAAATGGACAGCCGTCCTTTGAATGTTGGGATTATTCCATACTGGGTCCAACAAAGCACAAATACCTTTAGCTCCAATATGAGCTGGACCGTGAGCCATAGTTACGACGGCTTGAACCAAAGCATTGGGTAACAGCCATCTTTGTTTTCCCGTAAATCAACCCAACAGTTATTTTCATCCAACCTTCCCACTTCCAGCTCCCATCGCGCCTATTCAACTGGAGTGGCTTCCTTCTGTATTTCTTTCACACTCTCTATGGTACTATTGAACAAATCAGATTTTTCCACCCATATTGCAGAAGAGGTTACAAACATAGCCGATAATGTGGACTGAGCCGTCTGTTTAGCAACCTGGTCAGCAAAGGCATTCCCCTCCCCTACTTCATTTACCACCGCCTCGTGGGCACTGCATTTGATTATGGCTAGTTTCTTGGGTAAGGTTAGGGCAGCAGGTAATCATAACACCAAGGGGCCATTCTTTATTTTCTGACTGTGAGAGGTAAGGAAACCCCGCTCCCTCCACAGCCGCCCAAAGCTATGGGCCACGCCGAAGGCGTATTGGCTGTCTGTATAAATGTTAACCTCAAGTCCCTCACTCAATTCACAGGCTCGTAATAATGCCACCAGTTCAACAGCTTGGGCTGATCGATGGGGAACTCGAGAAGTCTCAACTACCGTTTTTTAGTGTGGTGATTGCATATGCAGCTGTTGTTGTGCCATCTGCTAACTTGAAACATGACCTGTCCACATATAATTCTCCGTGGGGGTCAGATAGAGGAATGTCAGTAAGATCAATCCTCCCCTTTGTTTCTTCCTCAGTTCGGAATATGCAATCATGTACATCATTTGTAGTTTCACTTGAAGGGAGAGGTAACAACGTGGCAGGGTTTAACGTGGCACATCGTATAATCGTAATATGTGGAGCAAAAAGTGTCAATTCATATCCAGTGGTTTTATTTAGCAATGCATCCAAAGCGTGTGGCACCATTACCGTTAGGCTAGAATTTAGAACGAGCCCCTCCGACTGTCGGATGGCCACTGCAACAGCTGCAGTAGCCCTCAGACAGCTAGGAAGCACTCTGGCAACATTATCCAATGTGGCCGAAAAGTAAGTGCAGGGCCTTTGCTTATCACCAAATCCCTGCGTTAACACTGAGAGCGAGCAACCGTCGACCCCATGCACGTACAGTACAAAGGGTTTACGGTAATCAGGAGTACCCAAGACAGGTGCAGAACAGAGAGCAGATTCCAAAGAATCAAAAGAATGCTGACATTCATTAGTCCAAGGAAGAGGTTCATGCACATCTTTAGTGGTTAAATGTAACACAGGTTTAGCAAGGAAAGAAAAATTAGGTATCCATTGGCGGCAGTAGGAAGTGATGCCAAGAAAAGCACAAACTTCACATTGGGTGCAAGGGACAGACATGTTAGAAATAGTAGTAATTCGTTCAGGAGTCAAACGCCTACCCTCCTTCACCAGTAGATGACCTAAGTAGGTCACCTCCTGTCGACAGTATTGAAACTTAGATAGGGACACCTTATTACCCTTTGCTGCCAGATGGTGCAATAATTTAACAGTGGCATCCTTACAACCCTCCTCAGTGTCGGACGCTATCAACAGGTCAGGGGAGCCAGAATCAGAGCATTTCTTCAAAATCGGGAGAATAGGACTGTTACAAATATTAGCAGCTGTTTCCTCAACCACCCCTTTATCAATTAAGTCCTGAATAATTGAGAGTAATGCTCGTTCGCCAGCCGGCGAGATTTTGTACTGGGGTATACGTGGTAATTTCGCACCAGGTTTCAACGTGATATGGATGGGAGGGATGTCTAATTTACATCCGCATCCCCAGTTGACCATAATGTAGTAGGGATGGCATCAAACTCAGGGGGAAGAGGTTCATTTTTGGCAAAGCACTGTTTCATATTATGAGTGTGGGGCTGTATCGTTAAGTAAACCCCATCAGGGGAACAATAGATTTTCGCATTCAACTTCTTCAACATATCTAAACCTAACAAGTTCTCACCACAAAGTGAGGTCAACAGAAAGGGGAATCAATAGTTGCAGGACCAATAGTGAATGGGATGGGTTTAGAAATGGGGCTTACCACCGGAACTCCTGAAAATCTCACCGAGACATTCTTTTGCCCAGACAGAGCCGCCCCTGGGACCAATGATCGAGCAACAGAACTATTCATTGCTCCTGTGTCAATCAGAAAATTCTCGGAAGTCCCCATCAATTCCCCTTTCACATAATGTCCTTGTTGATTGACTGGGATCGACACTTGGCCCCTACTCTGTCCCTGGCTGTCCTATGGATGATCATACCCATCTTATTCTCCAAATGCGTAATTCTCATTATAGTATTGCCTACCTTGAGGGTTATCAAAGTGGTTTTGTTCAGGCTTACCTTGAGCAACTTCTTCCCTACGCGTATCGTTCCGGTCTGGTCTGCCTCGCCCATGTCCCCGTCCCCGGACAGCTCTATTCAGGAGAAGCAGTAACGGACACTGAGCTCTCCAATGTCCTTCCTGTTTACAATAAGCACAATGATTTATCCCTAACGGCGTGGCCGCGCCAGCACTTCTTCCTGTCCCCACCCCTCGAGATACTGGCCCTCGGACTCCTCTCCCTTCTCCTTGTCCTCAAATGACTTGCTGCAGCAATACTCGGGTCTTAAGATCCTTCGCCTTTTTCTCCACTTTATCCTTACTCTCATTTTCCCTATGCTCCCTAAGTATTGGGCCATACTTAATATCACAGAAGGAGTAGAGGTAGTCCAAGTACTCTCAGCGGCTTGCAGTTGAGCAGAGATTTCAGGTATCAAGTTAGTAACAAAACGGTTTACAAACAACCCTACCCCGCCTTCTGTGGCTAGGTCTTGCCCGCTAAAGTCGATGAAAGTACCCTCAAACCGAGTGAAGAATTCGGAAACATTTTCGTCTTTCTTCTGTTTACAAGCAGTCAATTTATCCCAATCAACTTTACGTGGGGGAATCAGGGTGTGCATGTAGGCAATTTGTTTTGCAGGGAGGGCAGTAATTTCATCTCTGGGCTTGACCCCAGGTTTGCGGTCTCGGTCCCAGTCTTTCAACTGAGTCCAAGTTCCTCATAGTTTCACTGCGTGATCAGTGTCATGAACCTGTCGCCATATGTCTACAGGAACCAGCAATCCGAAAAACAGTTCGACATCTGCTAAGGTCATTACAGCCGATGCTGCAGCTTCAGTTAGTTCTTTATAGTAAGCGGTCGGGTTCTTACGAGGGTCAGGCAGTTGTGATTTTAAAGCAAGGACCTCGCTTCATTTCCATGGTGTATATACCCATTGTTCCCAAAACCGCGCATCTACTCGAGCTCTGGTAACTTGATTGTTACCATCACATGCTTCAGGCACTTCAGGATGGAAAATAGGATGCACTTCCCTCATGGGATGTTGAAAATTCCAATTGGGACATTTCACGAACATTCTGCCCCGGTATTTCACCAAGGTTTCTACGTTTTTGTACACTTCTACCGGACTCAGATCGAACTTATGAGCTCTGTCCAGGATGTCATACAATATTTAAGGGGCTAATCCATCCTGAAAGCATTGTTCCCATGCATCAATAAGGTACTGGGACATTTGATGCAAAGCATGTTGCTGCATAACCAGTTCGAGGTACCTTATGGTACTCCATAAATCGGCCACTGTATATACATCCTTCCGCATCCATTTGACCGCCTGTTCTGCTATAGCCTCCTTCTCACAATAGCCCAAAGAGGCTCTCGTAAATAGTCGCCTAGCGTTTATTCCACCTGGATCCCCCAATGGAGTACGCTCCCTCTCCTCAGATGTCGCACTAGCTGATTGAGATGTCCATATGGGACTCAGGGTTGCCAGAACTATACTGGAAGCTTCCGGGGGTTGCCGTGTGTCAGGGATAAGGGTAGCCGTGTCTCTCAATGAGGTAGTGGTGGCACAAGTAGTACCTAGGGGGGTGAGAGACACTGCTGCCTCCGGGGCGGAGGCTAAAGAGGCAGTAGCCAGATGAAGAGGCATAGCAGGGTATATACGCTGAGGCGCATACGGTGGCAGAAGCCGAACATTCAATAAATCCTCTATCTCATCCTCCGCCTCATTTTGCGTCACATAACTCTTGTCTACCTGTAACCTGAACTGTCTATCTAAACATTCAATATTTTGCTCTGTGATTTTTATCATGAGCAATGGCTTTTTGAGTCACAGTTTGTCCTTGCCTTATCTTTATCAATTTCTCTGCCCTGATGCGTCTCCGCTTTGCCTCCTTCTGCCATTTATTGAGAGTATCGAACATGGCCTGTCTGCTGCATTTAGCAAACAGACGGTCTTGCAAATACTGGATCTTTTTCTCATCAAAAGATCCTGTCAGTGGCCACTGTAGTTCCACATTATCTTTGGTGTACGTATTCCATAAAGTATTAAATAGGAGTGGGCCAATCCCATGTTTACAATACATATCATGACTGGGACATCCCTCTGGAGAAGCTTGTTGGCTTTCATCCAGTCTCGTACCTCTCCGGCAAATACAGCCGAAGCATATCTTACTAAAACACGGCATTGCCCCTCCTCTAGAATCTAACTACTTCTAGCTAAAAAGGAAAAGGTTTGTTTACAACGCTCTCACACACATGGCCATGTTTTCAACCAAATTCAATTACACACAGATAGATTGACCACAACCTTTATATCGACATAAAAGACAATCAAACTTATACCAGACAAAAGGTGGAGCCCGTCGATTCCCACCTATGGAGAACTCTTTCCAATATTTCCAAAACGAAAAGACCCAAAATCAAGCATCAGAATCAAACAGTCTTGTCCTTAGACTGTCTAGAGATAGCCACACAGGTTTCTTCAAACCACAGACCGACCTACGGACCATCCGGCAACCTTCATGGTTCACCTCCCGGACTATTCTGGCTAAGCCCGCTTTTTCAAGTGCCGCACCAGATCTGTCCGAGGGCTACCCAATCTCAGCTGCCAGCCTTTCCGAGAGAAGTCCGGCCGGGTGTAGACTTCACAAGTTACACCAAGGCGTTTGGTTCCAATCTCTATTACTCTCCAAAATATTCCAAAACAGGAGCGTCTGCCCGTGCAGTCTCAGTACTGCCCCGTCAGACCCCCTTCTGAGTGGCCTGAAACCACCA
Source organism: Lissotriton vulgaris (assembly GCF_964263255.1). NCBI lineage: Eukaryota > Metazoa > Chordata > Amphibia > Caudata > Salamandridae > Lissotriton > Lissotriton vulgaris. Next base: position 910,001,105 of record NC_141687.1, read on the forward strand.
AATTCCAAATTCAAATCCAAAGGATATCCAACACAAAACAAAACAAGTCACTCACCTGGTACACTCAGGTTTGATTGCGCGTTCTTCACTGCCAACTTCTGTAGACCAACGTGGTCTGTTCCCGGGTTACACCCGTAGGACTCCGGAGTGAGGTCACTAGCAGATGGGGCTCTCTCGATCAGGAGAGCGGAGCAAACTCCAAACATTTTGGTCGATCCTCCCCCCGATCAAGATCACACTCCCCAATGTCCGGTTCCTTTCTGATTACAGAGGGACGACCCCAACGCGGAGTCCCGGCGGAGTCGCCAACTGAAGTACCGAAAATTTATCACAACCCAATAGAGCTATACTTACAAATAGCCCTGATATCATTTACCAATAATCAGTCAGTTGGCAGTGCAGAAGGTTCAATCGTTTATTATACAAACAAACTCTGCCAGAGGAGCTTCTCGCGACCTAACCCCTCGATGTCCGCCGAGAAGACTGCTGGCACATTATCAACAGATCACATATATACTGTTGCATTTCGAAACCGTTACCTAAGAAGGAAAAATACAAGTTGGTACAGGTTGGTGCACAGGAAAGACCATATATGGCAGACAAAGCATCCTTAGTTTTAGTTCAGCTCGTTATAGCAAGGTCGAGGAGGGTGACTCCCTTCTGCCAGCTCTAGGAGAGTTCGCACAGCGCCTTCTGGAATGTGCTTATCCAGCCTACCCCCACCTTCAACCTTGACAGGTCTGACGTGCAGGAGCAGCAGCTTGTTACATTTGTCAGACTATTTCTCAGGAGAACGGCTCTTACTAAGTGTAATGGTAGGTTTCCACTAATGCTGCAAGCGGACTAGGCCCCAAGATGGTGTCCTCCAGATCGAACTATATTGTCAGTGAGAAGACGAAAAGCTAAATAATGTGTACGTTAATCCCCACGGTATTATATTTGTGAGCCCATTAATACTCGAACACTCACTTAAGTCTAATAGGTACATCACGCTAATTTCTAACCGTAATTATGTGTTTTACTAGGCCTTATTCAGATTTTGGTTCCTCAGGCAGATAATCAAATACATATTATTACATATATCAACCAATATTATTCCAATAAACATCAAATGCTCTGTGAGTTCTGCCAGTGCTTCTTTTAGTTCTTAGAATCTTCTATCCTGGATTTGAGATACAGCAATGCAGAGTATGAAGTGAAGCCAACATGAGGTTCGTCTCCTGTAGCCCACAAGCCTGTGACATCTCAAGGCAATCCATAGTATTGGAAAGCTTTGGGAAATTCTTCCTTAACACCGTAGAGATCGTCCATCATGGAGGTGAGGCTTTCAATTAGTAGAGATTCTCTGAAAGGTAAGAGTTTTGTTCCTGCAGTCTGTAATGATCTGCAGAGGAGTGTAGGGAATGAGGAATGTCACCCATTTGGTGGCCTCTTGCACTCCCAGCCATGTTGTTAGGTATGCAGGAAAAGCAGGTATATTGTGTAAAATAACTATCTATCAGAAGTAGATTGCTACAAGATAAACCTTCCTTGATTCCAAGATTGACTTGTGTGACCATCAAGTCTGAGAGGCACAATTGAATGTGTGAACCTTTGAAATGGGCTGCATGAAAGTCAGCATTTATTAGCCCTTCTACTATGTTTGATAGAGAAGTAGAATTTTAATGGAGGTGAAAGCTCTAGCATAGCCCCCTAAGATCTTGAATTGCATAGCTCTTCTACATTGACCACAACAATGTAAAGACACCGTCTAACGCACCCTATCCAATGTGCCACAGTATGCTTTTGTCAATGCTCTATGACTTTACAATTGTTTCTTAATCTTTGATTTTCCATTTTGATGATAGACCTTAGATCAAGATCTTCCTTTCCCAGTCAATTACTAACGCTATACTTACATCTCCTTGTGGTATTATATGTAGTAGCATTATTTCTTTTGGGTCATACTACAGCTAGCAGAAAAGTATACTTGTTCTTCAATTTCACTGTCAGCTATTTGTGTTGCTCTCTTTGGTAAGGTTTGCTGAAAGATGAAGTGAGGACTGGTCTCTACTTATACTCAGAATAATGTACATACTATCTGTTTCTCGGACAATGCTGACTGATTAAGTGATAGTCTTTTTATGGCCACCTGCATAGATTACCATGACTCATAACCATCTTCCTTCATTCCCCATTCTCCTGCTCCCGATCATTCTTGAATTGTGTGTCTGGAGGACTATTCACAATTAATGGAAGTAGTGTTTGCATGAAAAGCTTAAGTTGCATCTTTTAACTGAGTTGCACTGTTGCTGTTGCTCTAGCTTCCATCCTTATACATGTAACTGCAACAATTTATAACCAGGCTAACTATAACTGAACTTTAACATTTTGTTTTTCCAGTGAATATTTACAGATTACAGAAGACTACATGGAACTCACTCAGCAGATGAAGTGTATTTCTTTGGTAATGTGGAACTGGAGAATTAAAGTGAAAAAAATCTAGGTTATTTTTCCAAGTATCATGCACATCATTTGGGCTTGTATATGCACAATAAGATGCTGGTTGACATTATAGTGACATGTTTGGAGAACAACTTATTTCTATTTAACAACCAGGTATTACAGCAAATCAGAGGGGTTGCGATGGGGGCTTGCTTCTCCCCTAGTTATGCCTGCTTGCATGTGGGTCTATGGGAGGAGCAAGTCCTAAACAACACTTATGCTGAAGCCATGAACCAACACATATGTCACTGTACAGATATATAGATGATCTGTTCTTGATCTGGTGGGGCACTGAAGATCTGGCACTCCATTTCATAGAGCAGATCAATTCTAATAATCTCAACCTACATTTCACTGCTGCTATGAGCAGAGAAAGAGTATATTTTTTAGACGTTGAGGTTTTTATCAGTGAAGGAAGAGTTGAATCAAAATTGCACAGAAAACCAACAGCTGGGAATACCGTTTGCACGCTCCCAGCCATCACCCAAGACACCTTATCCATAGTATCCCTTATGGAGAAATGTTGCGTATTAAATGCATTTGCAGCCCCTCACATGAGTGTTACTTGGCCCAACAGGAGAGCAGGAACAGGTTCCTTGCCAGGCGCTATTCCACTAAAATTGTAGTTGCAACCATTGCCAAAACAAACAACATAGAAAGGGTGGACACCCTTTCAGGAAAGTCTAATATTCAGATCGATGGCACTAAGTCTACTGACTCAGTGACACAGATGATCCTTTCTTATAACACACAGCACCAGCACATTTGTAGAATACTAAATAAGAACTGGGTGTTGGTACGCAATGACCCGACACTAGGGGATCAAATTCCCAAAATCCCAGATGTAACATTCAGAAAGGCATGATCAATGAGTAACATGCTAGTCAAAAGTAGTCCATCGTGACTAGTACAACATCATATACTAGTCCTTTTAAAACAGAGGTGGTACCTATAACCAAACTACTTACATGCAAAACGGAGTACGCAGTTTATGTGCTGGAGTGTCCCTGTGGCCTGCGATATGTGGGAAGCACTAAGCTGCAGGTCCACAAGAGGATACTCCAGCACATTAGGGCAATCAATAACTGTGATCCCCTGTACCCTGTCGCGAGACATTTCGATGATGTACACAGTAAAAATGCTGCATTTCTAAAATATTATGTGGTGGATACCATCTTACCATTAAGAAGCGGCAGTAACCATGAGGCACTTCTCCGTTTATTAGAGAACAGGTACATTTTAGAACTTGACACTAAGGAACCATCTGGTATGAATTCTAGTGAGGATTTTTACACTTGCCTGTAACCTATTCATATTCTTGTTTTCGCTCAATGTCTGAATGAATAACTGTCAAACTGTTTACATTTTATATTATGCTTCTTCAACTTTTTAGTCTGTGAATATTTTTCACTTTGCACTTTAGTAATATTAGGGTGGCAATGTAAGGTAGTATAAATTAGCACCAGCACTTTATATGATTGCATAAAAAATTAAGTTGATGCCCACTTAGGGCTGTATTAGCTTGCAGCTACATGATATAAATGCAATGGAGGGCTAACAGTGAAAGGCAACATCAAGCAGAATTCATCTTAAATCTTATTATAGATTAAGTTTTGAAAGGTTTACAATTAGTATAATTGTTTTAACATGGTATGAATGGTTTTTACTTTTCTGATAGATGTGTTATTACTAGCCGAGTTCGCTTAAAAACACGCTATATGAGGCAATTTTTAAATGAAATTTTAGGCATATCCTTGTTTACATATTTAAATGTATTTATGGACACTATTAATTTATGCTTAATATTTATGTATCCAATCTAAAATTTGAATCGAAGTTGCAATGAGATTGATTACGACCGTGAAAAACCTTTTTTATGTCTATGTACCATGTGACAGGTCACGAGTAATTGCACAAGCACTTTTAAGTAATGGCACTTTGCATGTGCGTTATGTGAGCAAGACCTCTGGAAGGTCAAAACGTGTTGTGGCGGATGTGCAGGGCACATAAAATAAAATCCTGAGCACCGAATTGAGGTTCCGTTTTTGTCATTTATTTACGGAGTGGATGTTTTTTGGGAGAAAACAAATATATATACACTGCTAAAAGCGCAAGGGGAATGCCTAGCGAGATTTAGAGAACGAGGTTATGGAAAAGAATGTCTTAGAAAGGCTCTTCGCAAATGCAACTTGGTCGATAGAAATCAGCTCTTCAGAAGCGGTAAGGCCCCTGATACCCAGAAAGAAGCCCCGACATGTTCAGATTTATTCTGGATTATAATAAGGAACATCTAGCTGTAAGAAAAATTATCAAACGTAATTGGCACTTTGTCAAACAGGATCCAGTCATTGGTAGAACTATCCCACAAAATCCAATGATAACATACAGGAGAGGGGGGTCAATGAAAGATGCCCTAGTGGATAATGATCCAGGAGGACCACAACCCAAGGGCTCATGGCTCTCACAAAGAAAAGGATTTTTCAAATGTAAGGTGTGCAAAGCCTGTCAGCACGGTGTAAATACGACTGAATTTTCAACACTGTTTGGTGGGCCGAACATGCCAATTACTAAAGCACTTGATTGCAAAAACGATTATGTTATCTATGTGTTGAAGTGCCCGTGTGGACTGGGATATATCGGAAGTACTACTCTACCAGGACACAAGAGGGTACTCCAACATATCAGGGCAATTAAGAATCATTATCAGGCTTACCCAGTGGCTAGACACTTCCACGTGCGACATTAGGGCAATTCGAAAGAACTAAAATATTACCTCATAGACTCTGTCCCCAGGGATAAACGTGGGGGGAATAGAAAGAAGAGTCTTAGACTGTTGGAAATGCACTACATTTTGAGCATGGATAGCAAGCACCCTAATGGTCTAAATAGTTCTGAAGAATTACATGCCAGCCTATAGGGCATGAAAAGTTTCATTTAGTACAAAATGCTATGTCTAAAGATGACACAAGAAAACTCTTTTGGAACTAGTTTGATACCATATAATAGTATACAGCTTAAATCTCCTAGATATTCCATATGACGAAAAAGATCAATTGTAGTACAGAATTGTGTGACCCGGTAGCATCAAAACTAAATGAGAGAATATATATTTATATATGTACACACAATTAGATTACATGGATAAGCACTATAAATCCCTTGCATTTTTTACTCTTTTTAATCACCTTAACATTTTTTATATATCACTGGTAATTTTAATGGTGTTACTTTTTCTCAACTTTAATCGTGGGCACAAAACTTAGATGTGGGTGTGTCCATATCACTGTTAATTAAACACATCCAGTGACGACAGAACATTGTCAATCCTACGATAAATAGGGCATTACCATTCTTTCTCCCTTCCTTTTTTCTAAATTTACAAATATAGAATTTGAGGAGCAATCTAAAAATAGCCATTGCGGTTCTCTTTGGTTAGAGTTCCCAAAAGAATTGTGTGCATGTACATTGGTTATGATGAGGTATTATAATGCTTGATGGATTTCCAATAAGGTATTCAATCGCCAATGCAAGATATTCTGTGTATTTATACAGTTATGGTTTTATTTAACTGTTTTATCATATTGATATGGTTATGTAAATATGAGTGTATATAATGTAATTATATTCTTATTTATTCGCTTCAAAAGTTTAAGTATATTTATTATATATATATTTATTTATTTGCATAGGTGGACTGAATCATGACCAGCACTCAAAGAACTGTTCAATGCACATAATAACGAACAAAGAAACATACAAAATTAATGGCGATTGTGGCATTTAAGCAAAAATAAGATGTTTGGGTTTATTGTGGGGAAGAAAAAACTTGCCTTATTCAGAATTTTGACACATTTTAATCACTGGTTGTGATTAATATGGTATTTATCACTTTCATATGAGTGGGTATTGCACTAACACAAGGTTTGTCAGGTGCGTGTGTAAATAAAGAGAAAATTGTTGAAAAAATGAAAAAAACTGAGGAAATGTAAAAAAAGTGAACCACTATTTAAACGCATTGTATAGGTGGATAGGCGTCATGTGATCAAGTCCCAAGGCAGGGACGAAACGCGTCATGGCTGCCCCATCTGTGTTTGTACCTGCAACAAAATAAAATACTGAAGGGTATTTCTACATCTGTAGTCCGTGCTCTTCATTTCGTTATCCTGCGAGAGGAATTGCGAAGTAGAGGAGAACTACCCGATATATATATATATATTACCAAGCAAACTAGATATCACCTTCAGGAGAGCTCCCTCCATGAAGGATGCTTTAGATCACGCTCAACCAGAATTGACATCAAGCGTACCTGGTTAGCTAAAACTGGCTTTTTCAAATGTACGTCTTGTCGTGCTTGCACGTTTGCTGTAAATGGTAGCCATTACAAGTCAGCGTTCAATGATAAATCCATCCCTATTTCAGAATATCTAACTTGTAGGAGTGACCATGTCATTTATCAACTCAAGTGTACTTGTAATCTTTCCTATATTGGCAGCACAAAGCTACCCGCTAACCAGCGTATTTTGCAACACATAAGAGCAATTGTAAATTCAGAAGCAATTACCCGGTGGCTCGCCACTTTAAGGCTGTGCATAACAATAGATTGAAGGATTTACAATACACACTTCTAGGTTCTGTTCCAAACCCCGGATGGGAAGGAGATAGGGAGAAACTCCTAAGACAGAAGGAAACCTATTTCATCCTGTTACTTGATTCTAAGGCACCAAATGGCCTGAATGCCACGGATGAATTGCATAATTTTTTGTAATTCGGATCTGATTTTGAATCTTTGAGTTTCATGATTAAAGTACCCAAGATTAAATGAGTAATTTTTGTGCAGACATATAATGAATTTAACTTTTTTCAATCATGAATTATGTAAATTTCCATTTATAGTGCTCCAGCTTTAACCGTTACATATAATTTATTGATTTTCAAGTCTTTCACTCAGATTATTATAAGCACGTTCTTCATTTGGTTGGCATTCAATGAAGTTTGTTGGATATTGTTTGGAAAATAGTATTCTGGGTTAGACATGACTTCATCATAGTTTGGTTGAAACTTGTTTATCATCTGTTAGTTGGTAATTCCTAAAATGATTTTTTATATATCTTTATATAATTGATTCTTCTGTATTATATGTGATTATTTGTGATTTATAGGAGATTCCAACTCATCAATTCTTAACAATATGCTTCAACCAATTGTTTAGATTATTCATGCACTATGCATGGACTTGTTGAATTACTTCTTTTGTGTCCTTTTTTGTGTGGGGAATGATTTTATTTTTAGCCTACACAAAATGTATGCCCAGCACTGTTTGACTCTAGCACTATGCTTTAATTATTTTGCTTTTTTCGAATGCATTCAATATCCCTATGTATCCATGTTATTTGAAACATATCATTTTATGCCAATCGATATTATTTTGCACTTTATCTGATTTTTCACGGGTGGTTGAGCTTGCTCTTCACTATTTATTATCCTATTTGCTGTGGGCGCGTCATGTGATCAAGCTCCTCTGTAGGAGCGAAACGCGACAGGGAAGAGCATCAGCTCTACATTTTCTTTGTTTTAAATAAATTTGCCACTAGATAAGACGGTGTGATGGCGTTTTAACTTTGCGCTGTATCAGCTTGCCAGAGAAGAGGTCCGCGCCTGTTGCATTGCCGCTTCTAAAAGCGGTCAGGAGTGTCTTCAATATATATATATATATATATATATATATATATATATATATATATATATATATATATATATATATATATATATATATATATATATATATATATATTCCTTCCCTCGGTTCTTTAATGAATAAGGTAAAACAAGTTTTTAACTTTATTTATGTTTACTATTGCACTTTATCACGTTAAAAATGTAATTTGATCAACATGGGTCTCATGTACCATTTTAATTGACATATTGAATCAAATACCGATATGAACTATGGTTTTGTTCCTATGGAACTCTTTTATGTCTATGGTTACGGGTACCTGTTGTATTGTGCTGATGTCATCACCACTGGCAGAGTATTTAAACCTATGTGATCCCTCACACTGTGTCATGTGATCAAGGTCCAAGGCGGGACCGAAACGAGTCGTGACGCTTAAGCACCGAAAATAAAGAAAAGCACTGAATTGAGGTCCGTGTCCGTATCTTTCTTGACTACTGGGATTGTAGTTTTGTGTCTGCTGATACGGAAACTGCGAGATATATATATATATATATATTCACGTAGATCGTCACCTAACAAACAGAAAGCATCTGTTGGATCCCAAAAATGACGAGGAGTCGACCCAAAAAGTGCTGGTGCAAGAGGTGTTTATTTAAATAGAGCCCGCGCTGCCGCCATGACGCGTTTCGCCTTCGAGAAGGATTGATCACATGACAAACTGCTCGTCACAGAGCACGGCTTTTAAAGTGACAGTGCATTGTAATTCATTAAAGGACATAGAAAAAATACTGCTACATAGTTAGACAGCGTCGTTTGCGTGCAAATGGTAAAATACCAAATAATATCAATGAACTGTTTAAAAAAAGTTTCCTCAAAACATATAACTGTGTTTACAGGATCCTAATATTTTGTTTAAAATACTTTCGGTAACATATCATTGGAACAATATCAATGTTATTTGACAACAATCAGTACATGACAAATAAATGTGTCTATGTAAGAAAACATATCAAAGAGAACCATTACAAATTGATATTGAGTTACCATATTATTGCGCTTTGTAAACAGTTCAATATTTGACAGCACTAAAATAACACGCTGAAAATAAGACTGTTGCTAAATATAAAGTGCTAAGTCCTTTTTGTCCTTATTCGAAGACAATATCAATATATTCCTTCCTTCGGTTCTCTTGTTCTGCATAATTCTATCTGTAGGCTTTAAAACCAAATAAAAATAGCATAATTCCCTTAAGCACGCAAGTTCGTCCCGTTTTTCTCCCTGCAAAGGGAGAATTGTGCTCAAATATATATATATATATATATATATATATATATATATATATATATATATATTCGAAAATCAAACCACTCCTGAACCTCCTTTCGGCGAACAGAGTTAACAGACTCCAGGTCATCTGTATTCAAGTATTCTTTATTTTCTTATTCTTCTTTTCATGTACCTTGCAACGCGTTTTGGGCAACGAATGCCCTTGATCACACAAAGATGCATGGATTGCTGTGCAAATATATACAAGTGATCTTATACACCAATCACCATCACATGACCATAGAAACAGAAAACAGAAATATGTCTGTTTCCACGAGGTAAATAAATGCAGGAAAGATAGACTCAAGAAAATGTTTGAGCAGCTCATATGTACATATAAAGTGCAATGCATATAATAAATACATACATAATTAAATAGTTAATATTTATAAATATAACTAAAGAACAATTATTCTAAAATATATACGCTCTCATCCATATATTAAACATAATATTTATATATATGAATGTATAGCACCACATATGAGCAAAATTGAATAAAAGCCAAAGTGCAAAGTAATACCCGCATAATGCTGACAATACAAACTTCTATCACTTCATGGCCTTCTATATGAGTCTTATGTTCTACAAATCTCTGTATAAATACACATAGTTAAAATCATATGCATTTGATATAACAGTATAAATACCATAAATAATACCTCAAAGGTTCCAAGCGGGCCATCTTGTCTTAAAGTGCCTATTGTGCAATGTGCAAAACCTATAAAATCAGTAAAATAGATATATGATGTATAAATATCTTTTATCCTAATATAGACACTCGTGAAATTAATATGCTATTAAAATTGTGAAAACTATTTAAAAAGCTGGTTATATAGGGTCAGGGCAGATGACTGAATCAGTATCTTGTATTGCTTTAAAGGAAGGCTGAACCCTAGTTGCGCCCCAATTGGGTCGAAACGTCAACGCTCTTACTTGGCCAAGATAGCTCCAGGAACTTGGACATTAACCATCTGTTTTCCTTGGAACATTTAACTTTGGAATACTGGCCTTTTTAACGAAAGAAAACACCCTTGGTTTTTTTCCCAAAGCCTCCCCCCACTCCTCCCAACGTGGTTTTATTGTACAAATTTGTATATAAGTGTCACTATATGCAATGCACTAGTCACTTTGTTCACCATAGTCACTATTCACAATTTTTAAGCATTTATCATTACCAAAACGGAATGAAGTAATTCCCGTGTATTGTTTATCCTTGTTTTTCAATATAAAAACTTTGCCTTCAGAGAGGTTTGTTTGCTTTGTGTTTTGAGCTGGTTCAGCCTTCCTTTAAAGCAATTCTTGTTGCCACCCAATAGAACCACTTTTTCGTTAATCACACATACCCAGGTACTGAGGGACACAGGGTTACCCCTTTTTGTAAAATGAATCAGTATCTTATCATAATTCAAGATTATTTTTTAATTATTGTTTTCTGTTTTTATTATTTATTTCTAACACACCATAGATCTATCTATGCTTAAGCCAGAGCATAGAGATATTATGTGAAATTCAAGTCGAAATTTTTGGGAAGTGAAGGCAAATAATAATGAAGATTATCAATGACTTTATAAGTAATGATGCATTTAATCTGAAGTGTTGAGGCCATTCGGGAATTTACTGTCCATATTAAGAATGTACTGTGCTTCCTTCTGTCACAACATACCCTCTCGGTTACCACCTCTACGGAGGACTGGTATGGCGTCTATGACATAGTATTTCAAACAATTGATATCTCTCTTGTGTGTTTCTTTAAAGTGGTGCGCCACTGGGTATGATGAGTCATTATTGCTGGCATTATTATGGCTCTCAAATGTTGCAATATTCTGACATGCACTTGCAACTTAGTGCTACCAATGTAGCTAAATCCACAAGTGCAAGTCAGAACATAAATAGCAAAATCGGTTCTACAGGTGTAGCTGCCTGTGATGGGAATAGCACTCCCTGAAAATGATGTTGTGTATTGGGTCATATTGATCCAAATTTACATGCCTGGCACGTGGTACATTTACAAAAGCCCGGGCTTGGTTTCAACCAACTATTTATCTGAGACATTTCTGGACTACTTTTAAACTAATTTGCTACCCATTGAAATACTTTTTCGAAAGGTGATAGTTAGATCTTCAGATACGTGAGATCTTAAAACGCTATCTGTCAATATTATTGGCCAATTACGTTTGATAATGGCTTTCAATTTCCTTTCCTGGGCGCTAAAAGTAGTAATAAGTCTAGGAGTACCATCCTCATCTATTTCTGTCTCAGTCAGGTCTTCTACAGTGGGTAACATGGCTGCTCTGTCTATTTTATCTGCCTTAGCACAAGCCTGTGTCAAAATTATTTCATTGTATCCTCTACGGTGCTACAAATACGTTTCGATCTTATTAGTTCACCATATGGAATACTTTTGATTATGTGGCCTGGATGCGCACTGATAGCATGCAATGTTGCATTGCCCGCTGTTGGTTTGCGAAAGAGGGTCGTTTCCAGTTGCAGATTTTTTACATAAATAGAAACATCTAAAAATTCAATTTTGGTATTGCTAACATGGGAGGTACAAGTCAAGTAAAAATCATTATCATTGATAGCATTTACAAAGTCAAGTGCTTCCTTTTCAGTGCCCTTCTACATTATAAAGACATCATGAATATACCTCATTATATTTGACTATATGTTCTTTAACCTAATTCTGGTGTAGTACATATATATATATATATATATATATATATATATATATATATATATATATATATATATATATATATATATATATATATATATATATATATGGCTGGCTAAAGGTCACTGCTGCCATCTGCTGTGTGCGATACTCTTTATGGTGTGATCTCCTCACCCAAGGCAACCTGTTCTTCTTGTGTTTAGCGACCTGCCTAGCCGCGAGAAGGTCCCGCCGCGGTTGTGCGGCCCCTTGGAGTTCGTAATTGTTGAGCGCCATTTGGACTGAAGGTGGCCTGGTTGCCAGAACTATTGGCAGGATTGGAAGCAGCACTTTTCTTCCTCAGGTGATTTCTGTGGTGACAGAGAGGAAGGGTGGCAGCCTGACTCTTTGGCTGCTTCTGGTGAGAAAGGGTTGGATCCAGTCTAGGGCTGTTCCTTGTATGCCAGAGTTATGTAGTCTGGTGAGTAGGGTGCAGTGAGAGACAGCATCGAAGGCTGCTGAGAGGTCGAGTAGGATCAGGGCTGCAGAGTGGCCTTGGTCAAGAATGTGGCGTATGCCGTCTGTGGTGACGAGTAGGGTGGTTTTGGTGCTGTGGTTGCTTCGGAATCCGGATTAGGACGGGTTGAGTATGGCGTTGTTTTTGATGAAGCATGTCAGACTGTTTTTTCTGCAACTTTGTCCGCGAAGGGGAGGAGCGAGATGAGCCAGTAGTTTTTGATGTCTGTGGGTCAGCTGGGAGCTTATTGAACAGGGGGTCTGACTTCTGCGCTATTCAAGAGGAAAGAGTGCTCTGTTCATATTGGAATGTGAAATAAACATTACATTCTTGTTAAGAATAACCAATCAAATCATAATTTTGATCCTTAGGCTATACGCAACTTAGTATCTCTATTCTAAACAGTTTAGGTTGTAGCAAACGTCTTTTAGAATCACCACCTTTGAATGGCGGTTGTACTAGTTCACAAAACTGAAACTTACTTTTGTAAATGTGGTGGTTAAAGTCAGTCCTGTGTATGTGTCAGATTAGATTTAGAATTACTTGCACAAATCATAGATTCATATTCACCAATTCAAGGCTTCAGTCGTTTAGAAATTTGCTGAACATATCCCACCCACTGTGGGTATTTTTTAAAATAGATTTGATCAGAAGAATTAAAGGTAGGGTATGTTTAAATTAATATTCACTCCTGTCTGGGGGTGATGTATACAGGATTCTTTATTCACATTGATATACTAATTACATTGTATAGTAGATACATGCCTCTCATATTTGTTTGATGTGGTAATGTATTGATTTGGATATCTCTTTTATTCAGTTGGTTTTGTAGCTTCAAAGGCTTGGTCACAGCAATCAAGGGCTTTGTAATTTTAGACCACATTTCAGATTATACATGTGCCTTTCGAACATTTTTTTTATCTTTTGTGATCACAAAGAGTATGGTAGAATGAATATTAGACATTGATCTTGTGGTTTGTTCAACCTTTCCGATACATGCTGAGTCACTTTTGCTAATATTGGTTTATTGACTTTGTCAAGTGTCTCCTTTAAGTATCGAGGTGTTTGAAACTTAAACAGCATTTAATTTTCTCTTTGTGTTATTGCATATTATTTCAGACAATCGTAGTAGTTGGACATATGAAAGATGTTCAAGTGTCATTAAGAGGTGGAAATGTTGTTCATCCGGCAAACTGTTCCTCTCACATGGTTTGACAAATTTTCCTTATGAGCCTAAATAGTTTTGGTATGATAAATATATCCAAAAATCTACAGAGAGATTTCCAAAGTTTATTGAACTTTTTATCACATAATGTGTGTTTGAGACATACTAAGCAAATTCCCCAAAAATTTTTATTGATCACTTCCAGGTCTCTAAAATATAATTTGTAAATTGGACCCATTGTTGTCAGACCTTAGAGACCACCATTTTCTAATATGAAATAAGGAAACAGGGATTCCTTGTTAATTGGTATTTAGGCAGACCAAACATATGTTTTATATTAAGTGAGGTGTTTTTGTCTAAACTCAGGGATTAGATTGAATTCCAATATGAGAGGCGTGGCTTGGATGCCGATCGGGATGGCGGCGTGAGCTTGCAGCTCCGCGCAGGGTCCCGCTATTTCTCCTGAAAACTACACCCGGGGAGACCCGTGATCGCCGCAACTGGCCTGCGAGGTGTTGGGGAACCACTGGAGAGCGGCTGAGAGCTCTTGGGGGACCGCTAGTGCCACTGAGACCTTGAAGAGACGACGCCCGAGGTGTTGCCCGGAGTGCGAAGAAAATGGCGGCGGAGAGGGTCGATGGTCTCTGAACCGAAACTGAGGAGGATTAGCACCCACCTGCAGGGGTGGCCCGCCTTCTGCGAGATTGGAGTTACGGGGGCTTGCTGGCACAGACCTGTGGAGCAACGCTGGGGGCTCAGAGGCCAGCATTGGACTGGTGTACTAGGTGTACTAGGTGTACGCACTCGTTTATACCTCCCCCCTCCCCCCTCCCCCTGGTCCTGGCGACAGTGGAGCGGGCGGCCCTGGTACTCCTGGTTCTTTGAGTTGCCGGCACAGCGGAGGTACTCTTCCACAATAACTGTTGGTGCGCACGTCCCCCGGGCAGGGGATACCGGGCCCTGGTGAAGATCGGGCGTGCCCGTGCAACGACGACAGAGGCACCTAAGATGGCGGCTGCGGGAGGAGCGGCCATTACGGAGCAGGGCGGGGAGGACTCGACCGCGCTATCCCAGGTCGGTGAGGCCTCCCCGATGATGATGGAACAGGAGCAGAGATTGAACCGGCGCCTTGATACTATCTTGGAGGCCATCACCGAGACCAAGGAGGCATTGCAGCAGGACATTGCGCAGGTCACCACGGGGCTGGGTCTCCTGAGGGCGGATCATGCCAAGCTGGCAGACAAAGTAAAGGACCATGAGCAGCTGCTTCTAGACCTGAAACCGGCGGTGGTGACCGAGGAACATAAGATTACGGACATCCTAAACCGTTTGGACACGCTGGAGAGACGTGCGGAGGATGCCGAAAGCCGTAATAGACGGAACAACGTGCGGGTCGTAGGCCTGCCGGAGAGAATTGAAGGGGATGATGCGGTGGCCTACATGGAGAACTGGTTCCGGACGGTGGTGGCACCGGAGGGCCTCACTTCCTTCTTCACGTTAGAACGAGCACACAGGGTGCCGGCTCGCCCACCGGCGCTCGGCCGCCCCCCTAGACCGATGGTGGTGAAGCTCCTCCATTATAAAGATCGGGACCTGTTAATTCAGAAAGCTCGAGCCTCGGGCCCATTTGAGGTGGAAAATAGCCGAGTCACGATTTTCCCGGATTATACACAGGCGGTCCAGAAGAATAGAGCATCCTTCCTGGCGGTGAAAAAGGAGCTGAGGGAGGAGGGCATCCAGTACTCATTGCTCTTCCCGGCCAAGCTGCGAGTAATCCTGGATGGGAACACTCAATTTTTCCAGACTCCTGATGAAGCGTGGTCATGGCTAGAATTGTATCGCGCCAGCACGGACAGGACTGGCAAAAATCAGCGTGAGAGGCCTAAACCGTTTCAGGTCCGGAAATCCCAACGGATTCGCTCTCGCAACAAGCTTCAGAGAGCGAAACGGGAGGCTCAAATGGCTGCGGACAAAAGAGGGGCGCTGGCAGCGACGGCGAGCATCACACGGTCGCAACAGGAGAGTGACCTGGCTGTATCGGACTCTGGCGAGGACGGCGGCAGGACTGGAGAGGAATTATCGGAGGCAGAGAGCTTGAAGGGCCCGGTGGTCACCCCACAGACATCCGACGAGATCTTTCATGGCTGACTCGTGGGACTTGTGACACTGTACTCCTCGGAGGGAAATGTTCAGTTGGTAATAGAAGGGCTGCCAGGTAGGGTGTGGCATCAGCACTGCGGGATGGACGGCGTGGGGCGCGGGCTCTGCCTACCCGGGGTCGGCGATAACTCACCCCCTCGGGGCCCTTAAGGCCTTCTGTGGTGGCGACCACAGATTAGTCGGATGTGTGTTTTGTTTAAGGTTTGGATCAGGGCTGAAACTGGGTTTGTAGGCTCTGTCCTGGGGAGTGGGATTTGGGGAGTTTTTTCTATGATTCTTTTGGGGGGGGGGGGCAACTGCTACGATGTGGGCAATGAATGGCTACACCTGAACTGGATCGTTATGCTTTGGCATGGGGACGTTACCTAACTTGAAAATGCCTAACATGGAATGTCCGAGGACTGCGAACTATGGTCAAACGCCACAAAGTGCATGCTTATTTGGTGAGGCGGGGGTCCAGATTGCCATGTTGCAGGAGACTCATTTAACGAAACAGGAATGTACTGCGTTACAGAAGAGATGGCGAGGTCAGGTCTTTGGAACCACTTACTCCGCGTTCGCTAGACGGGTACTGATATGGGTACGAGCGGGGGTACCGTTCCAGATGTTGAATCAGCTGGTGGATCCTGAGGGTAGATATGTGGCAGTGGAGGGAAGGTTGTATGGTCGGGATGTGGTCTTGTGCTGTGTATATGCTCCGAATGTTGACCAGGCTCGCTTTTTTGATGGCTTATCCTGCTCCCTGGCCTCTTTCTTGGCGGGTCCTGTGCTTCTGGGAGGGGACTTTAACTCGATCACGGATGTAGCATTGGATAGGTCTCACCCACCACTGGTCGATTCCCCAGTACGTAGACTAGCTGCACACAGGAAGGATTGGCAGGAAAGATGGGGACTTCTGGATGTGTGGCGGGAGCAACACCAGGGTAGTAGGGATTATTCCTTTTTCTCAGCCCTCCATGCTCTACATGTTAGGATCGACTCGGTCCTGTGCAGTGGGTCCCTAGCCACATTGGTCACTCATACGGAGTACCTGTCCAGGACCATCTCGGATCATAATCCTTTGCTGGTGCACGTACAATGGCAGCGTGCGAGATCCGCGATTTCAACATGGCGGCTTCGGCCCGACACCTTGGAGGACTCGGTGTTTAGTGACGCGGTCCAACGGGGCATAGACCATTACTTTGACGAGAATGAGGGGACAGCTACTCGTAGGTCCACTGAATGGGACGCGATGAAAGTGGTGGTGAGAGGAGTGTGCATGGGTAGGTTTTCGAATGCCCGAAGGTCGGTGTTGAATGCGCTTGCCAGGGCGGAAGAGAAGTTGAGGGATCTGGAACAGCGTAGACCGGACCGACCGGACTTACAAGCCCGGTTATTGGAAGCCAAGGAGGTGGTGGCTACCGAAACGGAACGGCTGCGGAGTTATGATTATAGACAATATGCCATTAAAGCACATGCTGAAAGGGATAAGGTAGGCACGTTACTGGCCAGGCTCGCTAATCCTGAACTCAGAGGCTGCCCAATCTTGAGCATACAAAATGCACTGGGGGAGATGGTTTATTCACAAACAGCGGTGATGGAATGCTTTCGGACCTATTATGCTGAGTGGTATGAGAGTCAACTGGGGGTGGAGGCCTGGGAGATCAGTGACTACTTGGAACCGATGCAGCTTCCGGTGCTGGATGACGACGATGCGAAGGACTTGGGGGGACCTATCACGCTCGCCGAGATCAGGGCGGCCATTAAACATATGTTGAGGAATAAAACGCCCAGGGTAGATGGCCTGCCGATTGAATTTTATCAGAAGTATGTAGATAGTTTGGCGCCTAGATTACTGGTGGTGTATGGGGAGGCTGATGTAAGATCATATAGGCCGTTGTCCATGTTGACGGTGGACTACAAGATATTGAGCCATATTTTGGCCACCAGGTTGGCCCCGCATATGACCAGGCTGGTGCACAGGGACCAAGCGGGGTTTATCCCTACGAGGAACACGGCGCTTAATATTCGTCGTCTGATTGGGATATTGGACGGCGCTACGGAAGCGGACGGTGACCTGGCGGTGTTATCTGTGGATATTGAGAAAGCATTTGATAGTCTGGAGTGGGTCTCCTTAGATGAAGTCCTAGTAAAGTTTGGCATTGGCGAGGGGTTTCGTAGATGGACAAAGGTGTTGTATTCCTCGGCTACAGCGCGGGTACGCCTGGGCACTCTGGTATCTGCGGCTTATCCAGGTTGTAGAGGGATGAGACAGGGGTGTTCCCTCTCCCCACTGCTGTTCGCACTGGCGATGGAACCATTAGCGGCGCGCGCCAGGTCGGGAGTCATGTGCACGTGACAGAGGCGGGCAGTCGCACTATATATCATTATATGCAGACGATTTGCTGCTGTACATGGCGGATGCGGAGCGGGCTCTGGAGGGGGCGATGGATATGCTGTCCGAGTTTGGTCGGTTGTCGGGCCTCAAGGTTAACTGGACAAAGACTTGTGTCTTTCCGCTCAGGGCAGACGTGCCGTGTCCGTCTCGCGATATAGGGGTGGTCTGGGAGCCATCTTGCTTCACTTATTTGGGAGTCCGAATCTACCACGAGGTCGCGAACTTATTGGAGGGTAATATTGGGCGATGTATAAGAGCGCTGAGAGGCTGTATGTCCTTTTGGGCCTCCCTCCCTTTGTCAGTGTTGGGTAGAGTAGCTCTACTGAAGATGGTAGCGCTCCCGCGGCTACTGTATTACTTTTGCACGCTGCCCATTTGGATCCCTCAGAGGATCTTTAAGGACCTGCAGACGATGATAATCGATTTCCTTTGGGGGCACGGTCGCCGTAGGGTAGCATTGAACACGTTGCTTCGTCCCAAGCTTGAGGGGGGGGATGGCGGTCCCCGACTTTGAGTTGTACTACTTGGCCGCGCAGCTTCGGGTTCTCACACAGCACATGGCTAGGGTATTTAGAGGGCCGGAACACGAACGAGAGCATGGTATACAATCATGCAGCAAAGACTGGAGTTGCGAGGCCTCACCATGGAGGAGAAGATGCTCAGGTTGTGTTGGCAAATGAGTTTGAGGAGAGCGAAGGCGTCCCGACCGTATGCGCCGGAGATACCGTTGGGGATGTTGACTGCGCTGCCGCATGGGGGCGATTGGTCTCCGCTACTGGAGTGGGAGGAGCTGGGACTGCAGGTGGTGGGGGATCTGTATCTTGATGGGACGCTGGTCCCCTTCCAGACGCTGCAGGAACAGTTTGGGCTGCCGGAGGGGAGCTTCCTCTTGCATGCGGCTGTGGTAGCGGCCATTCAGAAGCACTGGAAAGGGGGGCTCATTGAACCAGAAACGACTATGGCTTGCCAGTATGTCGTGATGGCCGCTGGTACCTTTAAAGCGGTGACCTGCCTCCATAATAGGATGTTGCATGAGGGGTTGGATCCGCTCCTGGGCCTGAAATCGAAGTGGGAACTTAGCATAGGTAGGCCCATTCCGGACACGGTGTGGGGTCATATCCTTAAGCGTACGTGGAAGGGTACAAGGAATGCACGCTTTCAGCAGGTACAGTTTTACGTGTTGCACAGGGCCTACCTGACCCCGGAGAAGATTAAACGGTATTTCCAGGTGCAGGAGGCGAGATGTCCGAGATGCCTGGCACTGGAGGCTGATCTAGATCATTTGCTGTGGGGCTGCCCGAAGCTGGAGGTTTACTGGGCGGAGGTTGGGGAACTCCTAAATGCAGTGACCGATCGGGAGGTGGATTTTGACATGGCGGCGTGCTTGTTGCTCTGGTTCCCACACATGAAAAATACTAAGGTGACGAGTAAATTCATTGACCTGGGGCTGATACTGGCGCAGAGGGAAATCACTTGGCACTGGAAGTCCAGGGAGGGACCGTCTGTGAGGAGGTGGGTGAATGAACTGTTGAGGTGGTCTGAATGCGAGAGTGTGCTCCGTATGAGACAGGCAGTCAAGCTTGACAATGAAAAGAGCCTAGAAACAGCGCGAGCGTGGGAGATGATAGTCCAGGCGCTGCGTGACTCCATGGTGGAGGACGAAGACTGAATTGATAGTGTATGAGGACTCCATGAGGCTTATGAGTATGGAGGTATCAATTGATCTGTAGCGGGACCCATATTGGCGTTAGGAGCATGGCCCACATCATCAGCGGTTGCTGGGGGGGAGGGGATGGGGGTTGTTTTGGGATTGTTCGGGGGTGTTTGGCACCGGGACCCAGGTTGGGAGGCAGCAGTGATCCCCGGGGTTGGGACTGTCCTAGCGTGACGGGAGAGCTTGGATAGATGGCGGGGTGGTGGCAGGGACACATGGAACTGTTATGATAGGGGCCCACCACCGAATGGACTGGGGGTTAGGATTGCAAATATCGCCATGTGACTGGACTGCTAGGATATGCCGGACGGTGTTGGGGGAGGGTTAGGTGTTTAGGGGGGTAAAATGCAGATACACGAAGCGATTATCGACCAATTGTCCCTCAGGGATGCTCACTGTGATGTTCTTGCTGGAAGTTTGGATTACTGTGCCAGCCGGCCTCCGGGATACGGGCTGAATGGCTGTGTACGATCTATGGTTTATTTGATCCGTGCGTGGGGACACCATGAGTGTGTTGGTTGATTTATTATATGCAATGGTTTCTAATTCTGCAATAAAAACAAATAAAAAAAAAAAATAGATTGACTTCCAATATATAGTGAATCTAAAACGTGGATCGTGGGGGGCTTTATGCATCTATTCAAACACATGTATTAATAACAAATCTCATGGGTGGTTGATGATACAGTGCTTGGTGATTTAAAACTTGAATAGTAACAATATAAAGTAAAAATGTATGAAACAAGTATTGAATTTCCCTAGTAAAATAATTTTCAAAATCATTGCATTGCAGTGCTCCTACGTAGTCGTGAGTCGTAGCACGCCGCATCCCGTAGAGGGGTGCGAAGACCCCGATGATGAAGCATGACACCAAGGGGCCTGTTGGTGTGTGAGGGGTATTTAAACAACACTGTGTGCTCCCCACCACTGTAGGGATCACTACCACTGCCAGAGTGGATTCCTTTCTGTTTAATTAATATGTGGAAATGTTAAGAAGTCCTCACCACTGTGAAACTTTCCTTCTCAGGTTCTGAATAATCACGGTCAGTTTTTGACAAACTTCTGCCTGCATATGCCACAATATGTCATTGAGCATTTGGGTGTCCACTGTGTTGGGCAAGGATCGCGTCCACCCCGACCAGGCTTGTGTCAACAACAACATCCATATGGAGCTATGGCTCAAAGTAGCCTATTTCAGTGGCGTGCTCAATTGCATGCTTGATTTTCTTAAAGCTTTATGCACATTTGTGCAACCAGTAAAATGAAGCATTTGTTTTTATTAGGTATCTTAAGGGAGCACTTACTGTAGCAAAGTCACATATGTATTGCGAACAGTTACTGGCCATGCCAAGGAATTAACGTAACATGGTAACATCTTGTGGGAGATTGGCGGCTGACAAAGTTTGTACTTTAACTGGATCCGGTGTCATACCCCAATCGGAAAAGATATTGCCAAATAATTTGACTTTTTTGTTGTGGAACTCATATAACTCAGCATTTAAAGCTAAACCTGAATTACCAAGTAAACAACATACTTATGTAAGAGGTTTATCATGTTCCTTTTGGGGAGCTCCGCAAATCAATATGTCATCACTGTAATTGAAAGCATTCATGACAGGTTGTATGACACATCGAATGACACCTTGAAAAAAGTTTGGCAACTGCTGACACACTAAAACCTAATAGTTTGTATTTGGACACACTAATATGGGTAGAAAGGGTGGTAATGTACCTGCAATTGTCTTTGAGTTCCAATTGATGATATCATTTGGTCAGATCAATGCGAGAAAAGACTTTGGGCCCTATTGCATGTCTGGGAGTTGCAGGGGCGCTGCAGTGGCGGTCTACTGACTGCCCTGTTATAACCAGGGCAGTTGGGCTGCCCTGGGACCACCGCAACTGCCAGGTATCAAAAATCCTCGGGGTGGCATGGCAGTCTTTAGGGCACATTTTGCTTGGTGGGGCCGCTGTGGCCCCGCCAAGCATATGAGTTTCCTCACTGCCACACTTTTCATGTGGGTGGTGTGGAGTGCAAAAAAATGATGGATTTAGACCCAGATCTGATAGCCAGAAACCGGTCCTAGGATGCTTGATTCTGGTCCAGGAAAGACATGGCTTGGCAGTTCGGGCTGGACTGTTCCCATGAGGCACAGGGTCAAGGCTGATTTGCATATAGCCATGTCTGAACTGGGGTGGTGTGGAGTGCAAAAAAACGATGGATTTAGACCCAGATCTCTCTACTGGGGTGAATGTATGACATTGTTCTGCATTCTGTCCATCAACTGTTGTTTTTGCATTTGTCACCCCGAGTGGGATGGGTATGCTCAGGCGTGAGTCCCATGCTCTCCACACCACTGGAGTCAAGCTATCCTGGCTGAGGACGGCTGATAGCCAGAAACCGGTCCTAGGATGCTTGATTCCGGTCCAGGAAAGACATGGCTTGACAGTTCGGGCTGGACTGTTCCCAAAAGGCACAGGGTCAAGACTGATTTGCATATGGCCATATCTGAACTGGGGTGGTGTGGAGTGCAAAAAAACAATGGATTTAGGCCCAGATCTCTGTACTGGGGTGAATGTAAGACATTGTTCTGCATTCTGTCCATCAACTGTTGTTTTTACACTTTTCATGGCAGTGTGACCACCAAGCAAAGTGTGGCGATGAAGAAACAAAAATGGGCCTAACTGGACCCCCTTGTGCCTCTGAACCAGTGGCAGCATGCAGGGGGCACATGTTGTGTCCACCTGTGCTCATTAACCCCAGTACCTGCACTGCATGGCCTGCAGTAGTCCATATCATGCAGGTACAGATTTTGATATTCCCATGTTGCTGCCTATTTCATAGGCACTGTTATGGGGGCGCCAAAGAACAGCCCGTCAGACAGGAGAAAACTCCTAATCTGGTGGGCCATTCAAACATGTGTTTAGTGGTGCAGGAGTGGAGTGGTCCCTCTCCTGCACTGCCAGGGCATTAGGCACCATTTAGCTGTGTGATCTTGCTGGTAATTTGCGGACTGGGAAATCGTTTTATTTCGATTGCCTTGTTGGCTTGATGCATGTCAACATAAAGTTGTATAGCTCCTTCACTGCCCTTTTTGGGCACTTCCACGATGGGCGAAACCCAAGTAGTTGGACCGGAAGTTGACTCAATGATAGCATGCTTTAATAATTGCTCAAGCTCTTTCTCAACAGATTCTTGTAGATTAAATGCAATTCGTCAATGTCTTTGAGCAACAGGACAAAGTCCTTATTGACATAGGTGAGCGGGTAAGTGTGCCTACAAGGGATTTATTTGAAAACCAATTTGTTCAGGAAAGAATATACAAGGTAAGTTCTAAGGAACTTACTGTCAACTTATTTGAAAACCAATTTCAAATACATTCAATAAATGAGTCTTCACACAAAGGGGCGTGGCTTGGACGCCGATGGTGGAGGTCGCTTGAGCACTCGGCTCCGCGATCGAGCCACCATTAATCCTGATTCCCGGACGATACGGGCACCCCGACCCCCAGATCGTTGAGTGCTGCGGGTGCTGAACCGGGGGGCGACTTTGGGGACCTGCAGCGAAGCCCGATCGAGGTGAACGAGAGTCTACGAGGTGAGCGGCGCGGAGCTCAAGATGGCGCCCGCTCCATCTCCGTGGTCCTGAAGTAGCCTGTAGACCCAGGGCGACTCCGGTGACACTTTCTCCTTCCCTCCCTTCCCGGGGGAACGACATCAGCGGCAACTGCTTGAACGGCTGATGACGCCTGTGAACTTTCTAAGCGGTGCTCATCGAGACCGCCGCTCAGTCGAGCCCTGAACACAACGTACAGCCACGGAGGGAAGAGGGAACAGCTCAACACCTTGCCTCCCTCAAGACTATGCCGATCGCCACCATCTTGGTCCTGGGACTCGGCAGCGAGTGGGCCTACTCGAACCAAACTGGCAGAGTACTGAGCCCTGGCCTGACACCAGAGGACAGCAAGAGTGGCTAGACGAAGATCGGCCTGGTCACAAAATCTACATAGGCCGAATTGGTGGTCCGACAGGCCTGCAATTGATGTCGCAGGCGACGGCATCTTGTGGAGATCGAAGACCTCGGCTGTGCACTACTACCTGGCGGTGACCCTTCTCCCCCCCTCCGGCCCTGTTGCTTCCA
Organism: Lissotriton vulgaris; assembly: GCF_964263255.1. NCBI lineage: Eukaryota > Metazoa > Chordata > Amphibia > Caudata > Salamandridae > Lissotriton > Lissotriton vulgaris. The sequence goes on from NC_141687.1 coordinate 910,025,316, forward strand.
GGGGACGTGCTGTCGGCCTTCGCCGAGCCCATTGCCGCTGCGGCCTAGTGGGGGAGACGGTTCGTCGAGGATAGATTGATTGACACTCCTCTCGCCTGGACGGCCTTCGGGCCTACCGCTGGAGACCGCAGCCGCCATGGTGAAACCGAAGAGCACTAAGGGTGGCGCCCAGGCCGCATCGGACGTGGAGGCACCTGATAAAGAAGATCGGTTAGACCCAGAGATGTCGGGGAGTCCACACATCCAGCAACAACTCGATCAGATCCTGGCGGCGATCGCGGATACGCTGTCGGCCCTTCAGCAAGACATTGCCCAGGTCGCGACGAGCCTGGGCTTACTTAGAGCGGACTACGGTAAGCTCTCGGACAGAGTCAAAGAAGTGGAGAGCTCGGTGGGAACCTTGGAACCGGCGCAAAAAACTTTGGCTGCCGCCATGAAGGACGCTTTGACCCGCATAGATGCTTTGGAGAGGAGAGCGGAGGACGCGGAAGGGCGCAACAGAGGAAATAACATTCGTGTGGTGAGCCTGCCGGAAAAAATCGAAGGTGGGGACATGGTGGCCTACTTGGAGGACTGGCTTAGAACTGTGGTGGCACCTGAGGGGCTTTCCTCCTTTTACACCCTAGAGCGGGTGCACCGGGTGCCGGCTAGGCCGCCGCAACAGGGCCTACCCCCACACCCGGTGGTGGCGCGGCTCCTACATTTCCGCGACAGGGATCTGCTCCTCAATGCCGCCAGACAAAATGGCCCATACCAGGTGGCAAATAGCCGGGTGAACATTTTTCCGGATTACACTTATGAGACCCAGCGGAGACGAGCCTCCTTTTTGGCGATCAAGCGAGAACTGAGGAGCGAGGGCATCCAATATTCCTTGCTTTTTCCGGCGAGGCTCCGCATCATCCTGGATGGCACCACTAAATTCTTTGATACCCCGGACGACGCATGCAATTGGCTTGAACTATACAGAGCTGGCAAGGATGGCCCTGGGTCCTCCCTCTTGACTACCTCGGAGGTAGGCCTACAACGGAGGTCTAAGAGGATCCGGAATCATCGAGGCAGACCTGGCCGACCCTCGAAAGTGGAGACTGCGGCAGAACAATGGATTTAGGCCCAGATCTCTGTACTGGGGTGAATGTATGACATTGTTCTGCATTCTGTCCATCAACTGTTGTTTTTACACTTTTCATGGCAGTGTGACCACCAAGCAAAGTGTGGCGATGAAGAAACAAAAATGGGCCTAACTGGACCCCCTTGTGCCTCTGAACCAGTGGCAGCATGCAGGGGGCACATGTTGTGTCCACCTGTGCTCATTAACCCCAGTACCTGCACTGCATGGCCTGCAGTTGTCCATATCATGCAGGTACAGATTTTGATATTCCCATGTTGCTGCCTATTTCATAGGCACTGTTATGGGGGCGCCAAAGAACAGCCCGTCAGACAGGAGAAAACTCCTAATCTGGTGGGCCATTCAAACATGTGTTTAGTGGTGCAGGAGTGGAGTGGTCCCTCTCCTGCACTGCCAGGGCATTAGGCACCATTTAGCTGTGTGATCTTGCTGGTAATTTGCGGACTGGGAAATCGTTTTATTTCGATTGCCTTGTTGGCTTGATGCATGTCAACATAAAGTTGTATAGCTCCTTCACTGCCCTTTTTGGGCACTTCCACGATGGGCGAAACACAAGTAGTTGGACCGGAAGTTGACTCAATGATAGCATGCTTTAATAATTGCTCAAGCTCTTTCTCAACAGATTCTTGTAGATTAAATGCAATTCGTCAATGTCCTTGAGCAACAGGACAAAGTCCTTATTGACATAGGTGAGCGGGTAAGTGTGCCTACAAGGGATTTATTTGAAAACCAATTTGTTCAGGAAAGAATATACAAGGTAAGTTCTAAGCAACTTACTGTCAACTTATTTGAAATCCAATTTCAAATACATTCAATAAATGAGTCTTCACACAAAGGGGCGTGGCTTGGACGCCGATGGTGGAGGTCGCTTGAGCACTCGGCTCCGCGATCGAGCCACCATTAATCCTGATTCCCGGACGATACGGGCACCCCGACCCCCAGATCGTTGAGTGCTGCGGGTGCTGAACCGGGGGGCGACTTTGGGGACCTGCAGCGAAGCCCGATCGAGGTGAACAAGAGTCTACGAGGTGAGCGGCGCGGAGCTCAGGATGGCGCCCGCTCCATCTCCGTGGTCCTGAAGTAGCCTGTAGACCCAGGGCGACTCCGGTGACACTTTCTCCTTCCCTCCCTTCCCGGGGAAACGACATCAGCGGCAACTGCTTGAACGGCTGATGACGCCTGTGAACTTTCTAAGCGGTGCTCATCGAGACCGCCGCTCAGTCGAGCCCTGAACACAACGTACAGCCGCGGAGGGAAGAGGGAACAGCTCAACACCTTGCCTCCCTCAAGACTACGCCGATCGCCAACATCTTGGTCCTGGGACTCGGCAGCGAGTGGGCCTACTCGAACCAAACTGGCAGAGTACTGAGCCCTGGCCGGACACCAGAGGACAGCAAGAGTGGCTAGACGAAGATCGGCCTGGTCACAAAATCTACATAGGCCGAATTGGTGGTCCGACAGGCCTGCAATTGATGTCGCAGGCAACGGCATCTTGTGGAGATCGAAGACCCCGGCTGCGCACTACTACCTGGCGGTGACCCTTCTCCCCCCCTTCGGCCCTATTGCTTCCAGGGGACGTGCTGTCGGCCTTCGCCGGGCCCATTGCCGCTGCGGCCTAGTGGGGGAGACGGTTCGTCGAAGATAGATTGATTGACCCTCCTCTCGCCTGGACGGCCATCGGGCCTACCGCTGGAGACCACAGCCGCCATGGTGAAACCGAAGAGCACTAAGGGTGGCTCCCAGGCCGCATCGGACGTGGAGGCACCTGATAAAGAAGATCGGTTAGACCCAGAGATGTCGGGGAGTCCACACATCCAGCAACAACTCAATCAGATCCTGGCGGCGATCGCGGATACGCGGTCGGCCCTTCAGCAAGACATTGCCCCGGTCGCGACGAGCCTGGGCTTACTTAGAGCGGACTACGGTAAGCTCTCGGACAGAGTCAAAGAAGTGGAGAGCTCGGTGGGAACCTTGGAACCGGCGCAAAAAACTTTGGCTGCCGCCATGAAGGACGCTCTGACCCGCATAGATGCTTTGGAGAGGAGAGCGGAGGACGCGGAAGGGTGCAACAGAGGAAATAACATTCGTGTGGTGGGCCTGCCGGAAAAAATCGAAGGTGGGGACCTGGTGGCCTACTTGGAGGACTGGCTTAGAACTGTGGTGGCACCTGAGGGGCTTTCCTCCTTTTACACCCTAGAGCGGGTGCACCGGGTGCCGGCTAGGCCGCCGCAACAGGGCCTACCCCCACGCCCGGTGGTGGCGCGGCTCCTACATTTCCGCGACAGGGATCTGCTCCTCAATGCCGCCAGACAAAATGGCCCATACCAGGTGGCAAAAAGCCGGGTGAACATTTTTCCGGATTACACTTATGAGACCCAGCGGAGACGAGCCACTTTTTGGCGATCAAGCGAGAACTGAGGAGCGAGGGCATCCAATATTCCTTGCTTTTTCCGGCGAGGCTCCGCATCATCCTGGATGGCACCACTAAATTCTTTGATACCCCGGACGACGCATGCAATTGGCTTGAACTATACAGAGCTGGCAAGGATGGCCCTGGGTCCTCCCTCTTGACTACCTCGGAGGTAGGCCTACAACGGAGGTCTAAGAGGATCCGGAATCATCGAGGCAGACCTGGCCGACCCTCGAAAGTGGAGACTGCGGCAGAACAATGGATTTAGGCCCAGATCTCTGTACTGGGGTGAATGTATGACATTGTTCTGCATTTTGTCCATCAACTGTTGTTTTTACACTTTTCATGGCAGTGTGACCACCAAGCAAAGTGTGGCGATGAAGAAACAAAAATGGGCCTAACTGGACCCCCTTGTGCCTCTGAACCAGTGGCAGCATGCAGGGGGCACATGTTGTGTCCACCTGTGCTCATTAACCCCAGTACCTGCACTGCATGGCCTGCAGTAGTCCATATCATGCAGGTACAGATTTTGATATTCCCATGTTGCTGCCTATTTCATAGGCACTGTTATGGGGGCGCCAAAGAACAGCCCGTCAGACAGGAGAAAACTCCTAATCTGGTGGGCCATTCAAACATGTGTTTAGTGGTGCAGGAGTGGAGTGGTCCCTCTCCTGCACTGCCAGGGCATTAGGCACCATTTAGCTGTGTGATCTTGCTGGTAATTTGCGGACTGGGAAATCGTTTTATTTCGATTGCCTTGTTGGCTTGATGCATGTCAACATAAAGTTGTATAGCTCCTTCACTGCCCTTTTTGGGCACTTCCACGATGGGCGAAACCCAAGTAGTTGGACCGGAAGTTGACTCAATGATAGCATGCTTTAATAATTGCTCAAGCTCTTTCTCAACAGATTCTTGTAGATTAAATGCAATTCGTCAATGTCTTTGAGCAACAGGACAAAGTCCTTATTGACATAGGTGAGCGGGTAAGTGTGCCTACAAGGGATTTATTTGAAAACCAATTTGTTCAGAAAAGAATATACAAGGTAAGTTCTAAGCAACTTACTGTCAACTTATTTGAAATCCAATTTCAAATACATTCAATAAATGAGTCTTCACACAAAGGGGCGTGGCTTGGACGCCGATGGTTGAGGTCGCTTGAGCACTCGGCTCTGCGATCGAGCCACCATTAATCCTGATTCCCGGACGATACGGGCACCCCGACCCCCAGATCGTTGAGTGCTGCGGGTGCTGAACCGGGGGGCGACTTTGGGGACCTGCAGCGAAGCCCGATCGAGGTGAACGAGAGTCTACGAGGTGAGCGGCGCGGAGCTCAAGATGGCGCTCGCTCCATCTCCGTGGTCCTGAAGTAGCCTGTAGACCCAGGGCGACTCCGGTGACACTTTCTCCTTCCCTCCCATCCCGGGGGAACGACATCAGCGGCAACTGCTTGAACGGCTGATGACGCCTGTGAACTTTCTAAGCGGTGCTCATCGAGACCGCCGCTCAGTCGAGCCCTGAACACGACGTACAGCCACGGAGGGAAGAGGGAACAGCTCAACACCTTGCCCGATCGCCACCATCTTGGTCCTGGGACTCGGCAGCGAGTGGTCCTACTCGAACCAAACTGGCAGAGTACTGAGCCCTGGCCGGACACCAGAGGACAGCAAGAGTGGCTAGACGAAGATCGGCCTGGTCACAAAATCTACATAGGCCGAATTGGTGGTCCGACAGGCCTGCAATTGATGTCGCAGGCGACAGCATATTGTGGAGATCGAAGACCCCGGCTGCGCACTACTACCTGGCGGTGACCCTTCTCCCTCCCTCCGGCCCTGTTGCTTTCAGGGGACGTGCTGTCGGCCTTCGCCGGGCCCATTGCCGCTGCGGCCTAGTGGGGGAGACGGTTCATCGAGGATAGATTGATTGACCCTCCTCTCGCCTGGGCGGCCTTCGGGCCTACCGCTGGAGACCGCAGCCGCCATGGTGAAACCGAAGAGCACTAAGGGTGGCTCCCAGGCTGCATCGGACGTGGAGGCACCTGATAAAGAAGATCGGTTAGACCCAGAGATGTCGGGGAGTCCACACATCCAGCAACAACTCGATCAGATCTTGGCGGCGATCGTGCATACGTGGTCGGCCCTTCAGCAAGACATTGCCCAGGTCGCGACGAGCCTGGGCTTACTTAGAGCGGACTACGGTAAGCTCTCGGACAGAGTCAAAGAAGTGGAGAGCTCGGTGGGAACCTTGGAACCGGCGCAAAAAACTTTGGGTGCCGCCATGAAGGACGCTCTGACCCGCATACATGCTTTGGAGAGGAGAGCGGAGGACGCGGAAGGGCGCAACAGAGGAAATACCATTCGTGTGGTGGGCCTGCCGGAAAAAAACGAAGGTGGGGACATGGTGGCCTACTTGGAGGACTGGCTTAGAACTGTGGTGGCACCTGAGGGGCTTTCCTCCTTTTACACCCTAGAGCGGGTGCACCGGGTGCCGGCTAGGCCGCTGCAACAGGGCCTACCCCCACGCCCGGTGGTGGCGCAGCTCCTACATTTCTGCGACAGGGATCTGCTCCTCAATGCCCCCAGACAAAATGGCCCATACCAGGTGGCAAATAGCCGGGTGAACATTTTTCCGGATTACACTTATGAGACCCAGCGGAGACGAGCCTCCTTTTTGGCGATCAAGCGAGAACTGAGGAGCGAGGGCATCCAATATTCCTTGCTTTTTCCGGCGAGGCTCCGCATCACCCTGGATGGCACCACTAAATTCTTTGATACCCCGGACGACGCATGCAATTGGCTTGAACTATACAGAGCTGGCAAGGATGGCCCTGGGTCCTCCCTCTTGACTACCTCGGAGGTAGGCCTACAACGGAGGTCTAAGAGGATCCGGAATCATCGAGGCAGACCTGGCCGACCCTCGAAAGTGGAGACTGCGGCAGAACGGCGAGGGGTGCTGGAGATGATATCCAGTTTTTCAGGCTCCCAAGATGGACCTATCACTGAAGACTCGGAACCGGGCGGAGGCAGAGGTGAAGGACTGGGTTCTGTAGGACCCAGCGGTGCCAGGGCACAACACCTGAAACCTTCGTGGGTAACCTGCTCCGGCGTACGAATCACAGAGACACGGGACACTTCCTTCGACGTCAAAGATTCAAGGTTTATTTACTGCAGGGAATACAGAAGTCACGACAAGCAACACACGTGCAACTTGGGGAGACTGCTTCAAATTGGTTCTGTGGATCGCTCCTTTTATACAGTTTTTACCCATAAGACAACATGGTACACAAAAGTTTACAACCCGGTTCCCACCATCATCCCCCAGAGGGGTCGCTTTGGTCACTTTGAAACACATGAGGTCCGGATCATAATTGCGGAAACATTTGGCGGTTCCCAACTGTAAAAACCCATCTCCCCAACATTAGTGCATTCCAATCGGTAATAAACAGATCGGAATAGGAACAAAGACAGGTGCAGAGGAAGACGGAGACAGTGGGGAGATCGGAAAGGGTGTAAAAGGGGAGGTATCGGGAAACACGAGATACAGGCATTAAAGGGACGTGCCTAATGAGATGCACAGCTGAGACAATAAGTCCGTGCAGCAAGATGTGCCTTGAGCGGCGCCATCTGCCTTACAGTAACATCCCCCTCGTCATAAAGACACTTACAAAGAACATGTGTCTTCTGCAAATATCTTGGGAGCCCCAGGGTCGCGAAGCGGACAACGTCCGTTCGCTGGCTACTTGAGGGCAATAGACAAAATGGATGCCGTATCTAAGATGGAACCCGTGGGTACAGATGAAAAACCCACATAACAAACGAACGGTTTAAGTTAGCACAGCGAAACTGCGCACACTTACTAAACTCGTCATTTGCGGTTCATAGATACCAGACTCGACCATATTCGTGCGAGTCAAAAACACCACTTACAAGTGTCACGGAACCTCAGACGCTCCTTTTGCCCTCATGTAGGCAAGCACTAGTCGGAATCGTAATCAATATTCATCAGACCATCGAGATGTTGCTGTAGCATAGCTCTGTCCAATCGAGTCCCATTGGTAACAGGCGGCTGTCTCATACACGTTGTAGCACAGAGGCCACATAAGGCAGGACCGCACTGCACACAAAGGCAACACGTGAACAGGAACACCACAACGACCCCGATGATCATCAGAATCTTCCAACCCCAAGTCGACATCAGGCCCCAAAACCATCCAAGTAACGTCCAATCCCCTACATCCACGTGTATGGATTCGGAGATCTTATGTAACCTCGAGATGGCTTGATAAACAGTCGGAGCGTTATCCGGAATGAAAATGCAGCAGCTCAAATGGATCACCTTACATACCCCACCTCGGTCTGCTAGGATGACATCTAAAACCATACGGTTTTGCAACGTCATAAGTCTCTCCGCCTGAAGTTCAGTGGTGATATTACCAAGGGCACTGGCAGTAATATTAGCTGTTGATTCTACCACTCGAGTCAATTGTCTCAGGTTCCTACTATTAACCATAGGTCCCCAAAACGGGAGGAAACCCTTGAAAAAGTCTCCTGCCTCTTGACCGGCAGTATCCTCTTCGCTAATTACGCCTCTCACAACTCTAGTCTTGTGATAATCGGCATCTACAGTGAACGTCGGAGGCAACAGATTTGCAATGAAGCATGAGCCCATGAAGTCAGCGGGCAACTATGCATATGCACGATCATAGCAGATAAAGTATGTACCCTTGGCAGCCAGAAACACAGGGGACGAGAACATCGGCAGTATGTAATTTTCAGTGCAAGCACTTGCTCCAAGTCGGACTTGTGATCTTCGGCCACGACCCATGAGACAGAAATTACCAGTGTGAGGTACGACCCATATTGGAGGCGAGCTTTTAAGCTGCTTTTCGCTAGTGAACGCACTATATTCACCTCTACTTAGGACCCTATAGGCTTGTACCTCTTCTTCGGGAATAAGCGAAGGATCATAGATATCGCTATCTAAATCCTCTATTGCTATTGACAAAGGTTTTTGATACGAAGTAGGACCAGAGTAGGGGGAACGTGGTTCTCGAATGGGGTGGAAACCCAGTGCGCTTCGAAACATTGTTTGAAATGCTCGAGCGGACCCTTGGGAGCTATACGGTAACACCAGATATGGAATTCCCTTATCCGTAGTATGTGGCATCAACCCACACACCCAACAATTAGTAGTGTTAACCACTAACTGATGCTGATGAAGGAGCTGAATAAAGGAATTGTTGCGGAATTCTACACGTCTAGCCTGTTCGTGTTCCGGTAACATATGAAAGGAATGAGGAGAAACAGTAGAGGTAAGGTTAGGGTCAGAAGTAGGAATAGGCGTAGCAGAAAGTAAGAAGTAATACATCATGTAATACACCCCACCCGCCAAAAGTGCGGAAGCAGTCAAAAACAATACAAACAGTTGGAATATAAAACATTTGGTACGACTGAGTTGTTGCAACTTGAATCTATGAGCTTGTGCTCCTTCCAAATCGTTCAGCTTCGAGAATGCCATTCCCTACGACCGTCCGCAACGTTTCTTGACGCACTTCGTTCTGTGTAGCAGTAGTCAATCCCTAGGAGTTCCCAGGAACCGACGGCCTTTAACCTAGCGTCAAGACCTACTATCCAGAAGGAAGTACGCGCGCGGCCCTACGGCCTTCAATGCACAATACGTATATATGCAAAAACAAAGTCTCTCAGCTGTGAAAGCAAAAAGTATATGGAATGAAGCTTAATATATATATATACAAGAATAATTACAATAATACAAATGTTCAGAACTGATCACGGAAAACGGGATGATACAGTTGTCAATACAACAAAGCAGGATCTTTTATTAGTTCTTAGTACGAGATCGCAGAAAGTATCGGCTTTTCCCAGGACGTGTCTGCTCGTCAAACAAAGGATCCGTTGAAGAGACAGCGTCCTGCTGATCAGTTGGGTGTTCTGGTCTTGAGTCCTTTGATGCTAATTGTTCGTCAATGTCTTTCTGCTGCGCCGAGGATTCTCCAACAAGCTGTGCGTCGCTGAAAGGCACAAACGCTGGCAGTGCTTCGGTTTCAGTTGATGCAATGCCTTTCCTTACCCACGGGTCTGCCGGCAAAGGGATAGGGATTCGCTTGGTATGGGTGGCATGCACCCAATTCTTACGTCCCTCGAGACGAACGGCAGTCCTCGTGGCCAGGAGCACCTGGTAGGGTCCAGTAAACCTCGGGTCCAGGTTATTCTTGCGTGAAAAATTTCTCGTCACCACCCAATCTCCGGGCTGGAGCTGGTGGCCTGGACCCTCCGTCTGCGTCGGCAATGCGTCGTAAACCTGTTGGTGAATTAACCTCAGTTTAGCAGTCAAGTCATGTAGATAATCGATCAACATTGGGTACTCAAGATCAGAGAACATTCCTGGCCTAGGAACCCCCCACACATTCGCAGGACGGCCGAACACTATTTCATAGGGGCTAAGCCCTACTCGGGAGTGTACAGTCGCCCTAGTTGACAGTAATGCTAGAGGTAAAGCGTCAGGCCACGAAAGACCAGTCGTAGCCTGAATCTTCGCTAGCTTTAGTTTAAGGGTGCCGTTATACCCTTCAACCAAACCGGCTGACTGGGGATGATTGGCGCTATGGAATTTCTGATTAATTCCAAGGCCCTTACACACACTCCTCATCACACTACCCACGAACTCACTTCCGTTATCTGACCACACGACTCTAGGCATTCCGTACCGAGGAAAATATTCCTTCAGTAGGATTTTCGCAGTAGACAAAGCAGTATTGTCTTTGAGAGGATAGGCCTCGATCCATCGGGAGAATGCGCAAACCACAACTAAAACGTATTTCAGGTTATTGCATCGCTCCATATGGATGAAGTCCAATTGGATCACCTCAAAGGGACATGAAGGGGGAGCAAAACTGCCAGGAGGAGTTGGGGTTCCTTTGCCAGGATTGTACATCATACACACCATACAATTCTTCACCAAACGTTCAGCACATTTCGTGATACCATCATTCTTCCACACAGGAGACAGCAACTTACAAATACCTTTCGCGCTAATATGCGCTAACCCATGTGCCATTGTCACAACGGCCAGCACATACGCATCGGGCAACAACCATCTTTTCTGATCCGACAAATCAATCCAACAACCATTCGTATCCAACTTTCCCGTGCTTTCTTTCCACTTCGCCTTTTCAGTCTCGGTGGCCTCATTCTGAATTTCTTTCACACTTTCGATAGTGTCCTCACACATGCTCGATTCTGTAGGCCACCTAACCGAACTATTCACATACATTCGAGTGCTAAGGTTCCGGGCAGTCTCCTTAGCAATCTCGTCTGCAAACGCATTACCACGACCAACATCATCCGTCACCTTACGATGCGCACTACATTTAACAATCGCCACTTGCTTAGGCAACGTCAGTGCATCCAAAAGATCATTCACAAGCTGTCCATGCTGAATCTTCGTACCATGCGACGTCAAGAAACCTCTCTCTCTCCACAATCGTCCAAAACTGTGTGCGACGCCAAATGCGTATTGGCTGTCGGTAAACACATTCACACGTTTCCCTTTGGCTAACACACACGCTCTAGTGAGAGCGATCAATTCTGCAGCTTGGGCAGAATTCTGATTCAACCTTGCAGTCTCAACAACAGTATTCAACGTTACAACAGCATAAGCAGTAGTCACATCACCATTTGGCAACTTAAAACATGACCCATCCACATATAGTATACCATCCGGGTCTTCCAATGGGGTGTTTTTAAGGTCCACTCGACCCTTTGTTTCTTCTTCGGTCCTCAAGTAGCAATCATGTTCTGCTACTTCATCTGACTCTGTGCTAATTGGTAACAAAGTTGCCGGGTTCAGAACATTACAACGTTTTATCTGAATGTGGCTTGCCAACAGCGTCAACTCGTACCCAGACAACCTCGCACTCGTCAAGTGCTGAGTTTTCGTTCGATTCAAAAGAGTATCGACTGCATGCGGAACCATCACCGTAAGCATATTATCCATGACCAATCCTGCTGATTGTCGGATGGAGACCGCAGCTGCCGCTGTTGCTCTCAAGCAACTCGGCAAGGCTCTAGCTACTGGGTCCAAGGTCGAGGAAAAATATGCACATGGACGTTGCTTACCACCAAAAGGTTGCGTTAAGACACTCAAAGCACAACCTTCCCTCTCGTGAACATATAATGTAAACGGCTTACTGTAGTCAGGGGTACCCAACACAGGAGCCGAACACAATGAATCACGCAGTTCAGAAAAACTTTTCTGACATTCTTCCGTCCATGGTAAAGGAGTTGAAACATCCTTGCACGTAAGAGCCACCAATGGTTTCGCTAGCAATGAAAAATTCGGAATCCATTGCCTGCAGTACGATGTGATACCTAGAAAGGCACGCACATCTCTTTGGGTTTTTGGCACAGCCATTCGCGCAATCGCTGCAATTCTTTCTGGGGTCAACCTCCTTCCCTCCTTTGACAATAAGTGACCTAGATAGGTTACCTCTTGACAACAATATTGGAGTTTAGTAGGTGACACCTTGTGATTCAACTCACAGAGATGTTGCAGCAACGACACCGTAGCAATTTTGCAAATGTCCTGAGTATCGGCAGCCACCAATAAGTCATCGACATATTGGATTAAGGCCGCACCGACCGGCAACCTAAACGCATCCAGTTGACCCTTCAAGGCCTGACTGTAAATCGATGGACTTTCACAGTAGCCCTGAGGAGCGCGCTTGAACCGGAAACTGCGTCCACCGAGAGAGAAACCGAAAAGGTCCCTGCTCTCTTCGGCAATCGGGATGCTGAAAAACGCATTTTTCAAGTCAATCACCGAAAACCACGATGCAGAAGCTGGAATCAGAGTCAGTAGCGCCGTGATGTCAGGCACAACAGGGAATTGAGGAACCCCAATTTTATTCACTTCCCGTAAATCGATAACAAAACGATAAACAGGCGGTTTTGAAGGATCAGTACGTTTAAGAATGGGTAGTACAGGGCTGTTGCACACGTTTCCCCGAGTCTCTTCAATAACATCTTTCTCGATCAAATCATAAATGATCGCTAACAATGCTCGTTCACCATCAAGGGAGATACGATACTGGGGAATACGTGGCAAACGCACATTCAATTTCAACTGAACAACATAAGGGGAGATATCAAATAGGCCCACATCGTTTGGACCTGTTGCCCACAAAAACGCAGGAAGAGAACTCAATTCCGGTGGAAGCTTATCAAGAGACAAATACATAGGAGAGACAACCCTTTCTCCTAGCGTAAGCTTCACACCCGCTGGAGAACAATACAGAGTTGCATACAAACGTTTAAGCAAATCCAGGCCCAAAAGGTTTTCACCACAACCAGTAGTCAAAATTAACGGAGCCTGAAGCTCACGTGGCCCAATTGTAAGGGGCAAAGGGCGCGAAACTGGATTGCTAACGGGGGCGCCAGAGAATCCAACGGAAACATTCGTTAAGCCAGACAAAGGTGCGCCAGGGAGTTTCGAATGCTGAATAGAACTTTTCGCTGCACCAGTGTCCAACAGAAAAGGCTCAACGACGCCCGATGTAGCAACTGCGACATAAGGCCCTCTCTGATCAACCGGAACTGATACCACTCCCTCTCCTTGTCTTCGGCTGTCCTAGTAATTACTGTCGTCAGTTCCCTGATCGACGTAATAGTCGTCTACATTATACTGCGCAGATCGTCCTTGCGATGATCCACGTTGATCGAAACAATTAGTATTATTAGAGGAGTTATCAGAACGGTCATTCTGAGCACCACGACCTCTACCACGTGATGCCTGCTGTGAACCACCACGACCTCCTCTAGATGAGTTACCACTATTACGTTCATTCAAAACAGGGCAATTGAATTTAATGTGCCCCTCCTGTCTACAATAAGCACATTGATTGTACCCTAACGACGATCTTTGGGAGGAGGAATCATTACGTGGCTGAGATCGATTCGATTGCGACTGTGACCTATTCTGTTGGGGTGCATTCTGATTTAAACGCGGAGGATATGCTTGTTGAAGCAACACTTTAGTTTTTAGTTCTTTCGTCTTCTTATCAGCACGGTCATTCTCTTCTTTCTCTCTATTCTCATAATATTGTGCTGTAGCCAATATCTGAGCTGAAGTAGAAACGGCCCACGCACTTTCTGAATTCTTTAATTTATTGCTCAAATCGGGCAATAAGTTTGAAACAAATTTATCCACAAACAATCGCTGACCACCCTCGGTACCCATATCCTGTCCACTATGGTCAATGAATGCTTCCTCGAATCTCGTAAAGAAGTCGGAAACACTCTCGTCCTTCTTTTGCTTACAAGCTGACAATTTGTCCCAATTTACCCTCATAGCTGGCATAAGAGTTTTCATTAACGTTATTATTCGCTGAGGAAGAGCAGTAATCATCTGCTCAGGTTTAGCCCCACCAGTTTGTAACCCATCCGCCGCCACAATGGCAGCCCAATCACCGCCTAATTCATTCGGATGATTTTCCTGCCGAATCTTAGCCCAAACAGGTTGCGGTACAACATTGCCGAACAACATGTCGATATCGGCGAGATTCATTATCGTAGCGTCTACAAGCTGCAATAATTCCTTGTAATACCCTGTAGGATTTTTGCGAGGGTCAGGCAAAGATTGTTTCACCTGCAACACTTCTGAGCGTTTCCATGGGAGATGTATCCACACTCTCTGGAAATGCGGGGGAATAACAGGATTAGCTGTAGCATCACCTGGCATCCACACTGGTGGAACTTCACGCATGGGAAACTGACCAGATTCATCTGGCAGTCTTTCAATATCCTCGATAAACAATGCATGAGGGATCGGAGCGGGGCGAAAAGATAGCAACCGCTCAATAGCACGGCGACAAAGCGGCCAGCACCTCGTCAGGCGCATCAGCCGATATCTGATCGCGAAGGAACTTACACATTTCATCAAACACGTATCTTTGGGTTGGTATATTGAATTGACAAAAGGTTTCGAGTACAACACGGGGCGGATTTCTAAGGGGGTTTACCATCCAGCCCATCGCCATATTATATAGCGCAACGCGTTCTCTGTTTCCAGGAAGCTGACTACGTCTCTGAGGACCATCGGAGCTAGCGGACCCATGAACAGGCCCGAGCGAATGAAAGAAACTAGCTGCAAGAGGAGAATTACGAGAACGAGTAGAGGGAGAAGTATAGGACACAGGACTAACAAGTGAAGGAGTAGAAACAGTAGCAACAACAGGAGTTAACAAAACAGGAGCAGCAGCGGGAGCAGGAGTATGTGGAAGCGGAGGTGCAGTAGGGATAGAAACAGGCAAAGGAGCAGGAACAGTCGGAAGAGCGGGTGCAGGCTGAGGAACAGGCTGAGGAACAGGCGGAAGAATAGGTACGGCAGGAACCACAGGAGCTGCAGCTGCGGTACCCTGTACGTACGGAGGTGGCGACTTCATAAGATAAGACATTAAAGGATCCTCAACTGGCTCTTCCTTCTTGTCCGACTCCGTAGGCAAAGCGGGATAACATTTATCTACGGTCATACGCTGTAGTCTGTTAAACACTTCCTTATCCTTATCCTCCTTATCACGCTGAAATTGCTCTGCTTTCTTCACTATAGTAGCAACATTATCTCGCTGAGTTCGTTTATTTTGTCTAATTTCTTTCTGTCGGGCTTCTTTGCGCCACAACCGAAAGGCATCAAACATGGCCGGCCTTGATTTTCTTTCGAACAGTTTAATCTCTAAATTATCTAAGATCGGGGCCTCGAAGCTACCATGAGGTGGCCAACGAAGGTCACCGTCCGTCTTCGTGTATTTAATCCAATAATCATTAAAGGTAATCGGGCCTAGCCCATGCTTACTATATAGTTCATACGTGGGAGTTCCAACCGGAGGTATCGGACACGAGTCCTCCAGTCGGGAATCCGTACCACAAGGTCTGAAACAACTAAACAAAGTACTGCGACCAGGCATCTTGCACACTAGCCGAGTTTCACAAACTTCAAGGGTTACGGGATTTACCAAGTCCCAGCAAAGAACAAAACCCTCGGTTTTTGGCGGCTGCAGTCGTCAAACAACACAACAAAGTACGCTAGCAAAGTGTCACCGACAAAAACACTCACACAGCGTTAACAACAAAAACACTCGCTAAAGTGTCAACAACCAAGAACTCTGGGAGCGACCCACAAATACTTAACTCAAAGATCAATGGCGTCACCAGGAAGGCCCGTCAATCGTCTCGCTATACCAAGGTCTACGCCAGGCGCCAAAACAGGTCTACAGTCAGGGCAGCAGTCCGTCGCAGCCGTCAGGAGGCGGGAATCTTCGCGGGAAAAGTCTTCGGGCCACTTATTTCGACAACAGGATCGATGAAGCGGGGTGCACCTTCCCTCGGAGATTTCACACGAAGTTCCTCACGATCGTCGGGCTTGGACCGGTACCACTGATGCAGCCCCACGTTGGGCGCCAACTGAAGGACTGGGTTCTGTAGGACCCAGCGGTGCCAGGGCACAACACCTGAAACCTTCGTGGGTAACCTGCTCCGGCGTACGAATCACAGAGACACGGGACACTTCCTTCGACGTCAAAGATTCAAGGTTTATTTACTGCAGGGAATACAGAAGTCACGACAAGCAACACACGTGCAACTTGGGGAGACTGCTTCAAATTGGTTCTGTGGATCGCTCCTTTTATACAGTTTTTACCCATAAGACAACATGGTACACAAAAGTTTACAACCCGGTTCCCACCATCATCCCCCAGAGGGGTCGCTTTGGTCACTTTGAAACACATGAGGTCCGGATCATAATTGCGGAAACATTTGGCGGTTCCCAACTGTAAAAACCCATCTTCCCAACATTAGTGCATTCCAATCGGTAATAAACAGATCGGAATAGGAACAAAGACAGGTGCAGAGGAAGACGGAGACAGTGGGGAGATCGGAAAGGGTGTAAAAGGGGAGGTATCGGGAAACACGAGATACAGGCATCAAAGGGACGTGCCTAATGAGATGCACAGCTGAGACAATAAGTCCGTGCAGCAAGATGTGCCTTGAGCGGCGCCATCTGCCTTACAGTAACATCCCCCTCGTCATAAAGACACTTACAAAGAACATGTGTCTTCCGCAAATATCTTGGGAGCCCCAGGGTCGCGAAGCGGACAACGTCCGTTCGCTGGCTACTTGAGGGCAATAGACAAAATGGATGCCGTATCTAAGATGGAATCCGTGGGTACAGATGAAAAACCCACATAACAAACGAACGGTTTAAGTTAGCACAGCGAAACTGCGCACACTTACTAAACTCGTCATTTGCGGTTCATAGATACCAGACTCGACCATATTCGTGCAAGTCAAAAACACCACTTACAAGTGTCACGGAACCTCAGAGGTCACACGGACACGGAGGACGCAGAGACTGATAGTGTGAACCTCCCGGTGATAACTCCAGAGACAGCGGAGGGCCTGCTTGATGGCCAAGGGTGATTAGGGTGAGCCGGTTTCAATGGAGGGGAAGGCGACGGGGGGGGGATGAGACTAGGTGTGAACTGCTGGGTGACTTACCGTGGGGTGAGTCGGGGACAAGCCCTTCTTTTAGCCCTCATAACTTAGGGCTCGATCGCACTTTGGTAGCTTTGAGGTGCGGAGACCCCCTATCGACGCCCGACCCCCCTTTTTGCCCTTAAGGCATACCTGCGGTGGCTACCGTCAGGATAGTTTTGGGTTCTTCTGTGGGCGCAGTTTGGATGGGAACTAGATGGCACTATTTGGGACCTGTTCTGGGGAGGGAGGGAGAGGGGTTGTGTTGGGGGGTTAATTTGTTACTGTGGGGGGTAGGTATGCCATCGGTGCGGGGCTTTCACTGTATTTACCAGAACTTGAGCATTGCTGGAGGAGGCTTGAAGAGGTACCATGGGACAATGGCTGATCTTTCCACACTAAAGTGCATAACCTGGAATGTGCGCGGGTTGCATTCCATGTCCAGACGACATAATGTCCACGCTTACTTAGTGCGTAGAGGAGTGCAGATTGCGCTATTACAAGAGACACACTTAACAAAAACAGAGGGGTTGGCGTTGCAGCGTAGGTGGCGAGGGCAGTAATACAACACCACATACTCAGCTTATGCTCGGGGCGCGCTGATCTGGGTGCGGGCCGGGGTTCTCCTGCAGGTAACTAAACACACAGTGGATCCTGAGGGGAGGTTTGTGGCCATAGCTGGTAAACTGGGGGGAAAGGACCTGAACATATGGAGCATCTATGTGCCTAACGTGGACCAACGGGCCTTCTTTGCAGCCAGCGACGGCTCGTGGAGGGAGTTACGGTGGGGCAGGAGGGTGGGGAGGGGGAGGGGCAGGGTGGAGGTTGCTAAAAACCGGCATATGGATAATTGCAGGTAAGTAAACAATTTAATTAATAAAACGAATTTTGTAGTGCGCCTTGCATCGCAAAATGCAATGCAGTGCAAGCTACGAAATTCGTTTTATTAATTAAATTGTTTACTTACCTGCAATTATCCATATGCCGGTTTTTAGCAACCTCCACCCTGCCCCTCCCCCTCCCCACCCTCCTGCCCCACCGTAACTCCCTCCACGAGCCGTCGCTGTTTGCAGCGCTGTCGGGCTCTCTGGCCCACTATCTATCGGGGCCTCTCTTGATCGGGGGGGACTTCAACTCGGTGGTGGACATTGATCTCGACAGATCTCATTCTCCCCTTCCGGACTCCCCAACCCACCGGATAGCTAAAGGGAGACTGGAATGGCAGATTAAATGGGGACTGATGGATATCTGGAGAGCCCAGCACCCCCGCGCCCGAGACTATTCCCACTTCTCCGGCATGCACGAACTGCATGTTCGGTCGGATGGGTTTCTGGGATCGGCAGAACTAGTTTCCACGACCATGAGATCTGAGTATCTGGCGAGGACTATCTCTGACCATAACCCTCTACTGGCCGACTTTAGGTGGCTACCGGGAACACCCTGTGTTCTGACTTGGAGGCTCCCCCTGAGATGCTTGAAGACCTGGTGTTCCGGAGGGAACTGGAGGACAGAATCACCGCGTACTTCGCGGAGAACGAGGGAACGACTGCTGCAAGGGCCACAGAATGGGATGCATTTAAAGTGGTAATTAGGGGCTATTGCATTACGAAGAAGGTGGGGATGCGACGGGTCCTACTGGAAGATCTTAGTAAAGCTGATCGGAAACTCCGTGAGCTGGAGCTCCTCCGCCCCGGCCACCCGGAACTTCAACAACAGACTGCGGCGGCGAAGGAAGCCTTAGCTGTTGAAGTTGAACGGCTGCGTAGTTTTGACTACAAGGCTTTTCTGACCAGGCCGCTCGCTGTGGGTGATAAATCGGGAGCGCTTCTGGGTTGGTTGGCCAACCCTACGAGGCGTACCTCTCCCACGGTAGCTATGCGGGTATAGAGGTCTATACCCAACCTGAAATCCTCAGTTGCTTTCTGAGCTACTATGAAAGCATATACCAAAGTAGGATGTCACCGGATACTACCCACATTGATGTTTTTCTACAGGATGTACCTATCCCCGTTCTGGAGCCTGAACAGGCAAAAGAACTGGGGAGAGACGTGGAGCTGGGGGAGATCCGCAGCGCCATAAAAAAGATGGCGCGGAACAAAACCCCAGGCCTGGACGGACTTCCAGTGGAGTTTTACTCCACCTTCATTGAGCTCCTGGCCCAGCGGCTTTTGATAGTCTACAGAGAGGCGAAGCGTCTGGGGCGCCTCCCGGGTTCGATGCGTGAGGCCCTGGTGGTCCCCTTGCTTAAACCCGATAAGGAGGGCAACGACCCGGCATCGTACAGGCCGCTCTCGATGCTTACGGTCGATTATAAGATCTTAAGTAGCATCCTGGCCTCGAGATTGCTGGGCCACATGTGCTCCCTAGTGCATAAGGACCAGGCGGGCTTCATCCCTAAGCGTAATACCACGATGAACATACGCCGTTTGTTCCGCCTGCTGGAGGAGGACCATGGTGAGGCCCCCCAACCCATGATCCTATCAATCGACCTGGAGAAGGCCTTTGATAGCTTAGAGTGGGAATATCTCCGAGGGTGCTTGGTTGTTTTGGACTAGGGGAGGGATTCTTGCACTGGACTGCGGTGCTATATGCCTCGGCGATGGCTAGGGTGAGATCAGGTCCGCTGATTTTCCAACAATACCAAGTGGAACGAGGCACGAGGCAGGGCTGCTCACTATCCCTGCTGCTCTTTGCGCTCGCAGTGGAATTCCTAGCGCTATCGATTCGCACCGGAGCCCATTATAGAGGACTGCGGACCTTGTCAGGGCGCCAGTACATTTCCCTCTATGCTGACGACCTGTTGCTTTTCCTGGAGGATGCTGGAGAGGCATTGGCCGGGGCTGACACAGTGCTCACTGCCTTCGGTGAGGTGCCGGGCCTCAAGGTGAACTGGGCGAAAACTTGTTTGTTCCCGGTTCGCGGGTGAGAGCCCCAACCCGACACCCCTAGAGAGATTAGGTGGGCGCCTAGCTACCTTAAATATCTGGGGGTTTACGTGTACCACAGCCCTGCTGACATCCTGGAGGGCAACATTTCCCGATGCGTCCGGGCACTGAAGGGTAGCATGTTCTTCTGGGCCACCCTGCCCCTATCGGTGGCAGGACGTATAGCATTGCTGAAGATGGTGACACTTCCTTGACTGCTATATTATTTCCGGACGCTTCCGATCTGGATCCCACCGGCAGTCTTCCGGAATTTAAGCTCACTGCTAGTGGCATTCCTCTGGGGATCGGGCCGCCATAGAGTTGCGCTTAGGACCCTAATGAGACCTAAAGCGAAGGGGGGGCTGGCGGTACCCGACTTTGAAGCTTATTACTTGGCCACCCAACTACAGACCTACACCCAGGAGATAGCGCGGGAGTATCGAGGACCGGAGGAGGAGCGGGGGCTGGGCATTCCTAGACACGTTCTCTCCTATATTGCGCTGCAACAGAGGCTGGCCCTGAGGGACCTCACACTGGAGGAACGCACTATTCGATCGTGCTGGAACCAGTTGCAACGCAAGTCGGGAATGAACCACCCGTATGCTCCGGAAATCCCACTCGGGATGCTCACTGCATTACCGCATGGAGGCGATTGGTCGCAACTGCGGGCTTGGGAGGACGCGGGCATACAGATCATAGGTGACCTTTATGAAGATGGAGTGCTACTGTCCTTCCAGGCGCTTCTGGACCGCTTCGACATCCCCCGGGGCGACTTTTTCCTCCATGCGGCGGTCACGAGGGCACTCCAAGCGCACTGGCAGAATGGTTTTGAGGAACCACAGACGTCAGCGGCATGTCAATACGTTATGATGGCGGCGGGAACGGTCAAAGCGGTAACGTGTTTGTACTCCAGGATGGTCAACGAGCGGTTGCCTCCGTTGGACACACTCAGGGCCAGGTGGGAGACGGACATAGGGAAGGACATCCCGGAGACCACGTGGGCCCAGCTGATGCGTCGGGCCTGGAAGAGCAAACATAACGCTCGGTTCCAGTTGGTCCACTTTTACATATTACACCGCGCCTATCTGACCCCGGAGAAGATTCAGAAATACTTCGCCTCTGACACGGCGGCCTGCCCGAGGTGCCGGACGATAGGGGCTGACCTTATTCATATGCTGTGGTCCTGCTCCGCGCTGTCCTCGTATTGGACGCTAATAGGGGATACCCTTAATAGGGTAACAGAGCGGTCCCTACAATTTGACATTGCGGTGGGGATCTTACACTGGTTTCCTCACACCCCCAAAAACAAAGTGACCAGCAAATTTTTGATATGGGGTTACTCCTGGCGAAACGGTAAATGACTCGACACTGGAAGGCACGAGTTGGTCCAACGGGCACAAAATGGCGCAATGAATTTCTTAAGTGGGCTGAGGGAGAGAGCAGCCTGCGATACCAGCTAGCGAGGCGGCAGCAGAATGAGAAGGCGCTAGACTCAGCACAGGAGTGGGAGACATTGGTGCAGGCCCTGCGAGATCACAGCACACCCAGTGACACTGACAGTGAGGCCGATGTGCAGCCTACAACCCCGTAGTGCAACAAAGGCACAGTATTCCCATCAGGATGCATACTGTCCCCTACCACACGCTCTTAGCACATTGACCAGGACACCGATGGCGGGGGTAGGAGGGGGGCAGGGGATAGAGGCCGAAGGGAGCATCATTAGCTTCCTATAGCACTGTTTGATTATAGTATTTTGTGACCGGACATTAGGCCTCTGGGAGTGTTTTTATTTGTTGGAAGGGGGGGGAGGGGGTGTTCTTTGTTTGGAAAAGCAGAAGTAAAACCTCAACTTATACCTGGTCACATTTAGAAGGCCGCTGGCCCCGACTCATCGTTTCTGCATAACTCGCAGCTCGACCCCCGAGTTGTGGGCTAAATGTCCGTGTATCACTGTTATTTCATTACCGGTGTTATCATCACCGCTTGCCTTATCACTGACCAATGTGTAACTAATTCCTGCAATATATTTACAAAAAAAAAAAAATGAGTCTTCACACAAACAACAACTAAATATTCAGGAAAAACAATTGCATGAAACACGGGTGTATATTCAAAGAAAGTTACTTATATATGAAAAATAGATCAATTTTGTAGTTTACATATTAAACAAAACAATGTAGCCGGAAGTCAAGGTTCACATATGATCAAGTGTTCTTCACGGTTACCATAGTGGTCTCCTGTGCAGAGGGAATTTTAAGGCAATTTATGAAATTTATCCAAAACAAACAATGCCCAAATGAAATTTAGCTGACGAATAGGTGTTGTAGTCGACCTTTCGGTCTATTTTTGTCACGGTCCACTAGACCATTCTCAGGACGATGAAAATATCAATTAAAAGGACTCTTATTTCAAAATTGATGATGATTCTTTCTGATGCTTTTGTGAATCAGTTTTATTTTATGGATTAGAGCATGAGTTATTGGCCATCAAGGCGCGAAGGGACCGTATTATTCAAATGTTCCCAAAAGTGATATTCGCAGAAAAGTCATTGTTATTGTATTGCGGGTCAAAGGAGTACACGTTCACCTAGCATTCGGTGAATGCTCATTGACATACAGCTGCATTTTCATAGTCTTATATTTTCCCAATCCATGAAATGACAAAGGGAACTGACTTACTATTTTGTGATGAGCATTCCTGTTGTAGTTTACAGATATCAATTCCATATCAGCAGCAGTAGTGAAACAGATTAAACAGGCACTTGACACAGTACCTGAAAGTACATGAATGGGTGCTTGGACTTTTGCCATTTTGTGTTTTATGGTTACTACGAAAGAATCTTAACTCTTTAATGGCATTGATCCAGCTCAGGTATACACTTTAGTCTTTGACAGGGCAATAGAGACAGTTCATTGTAGTTCTCCTCAAGTATAATATTTATTGATGCACCACTGTAGATAAAATTTTACATGTCGACTTTTCATTGACTCATACTTTTTTTGCATGCAACCAGTCAGACATGCACACGTTTTTCTAAGGTAAACATCAACATTGCACCTCCGTCTCCTTGACTGTCACTTGACAAAGAAACTGATGAGCACTTGTACAAAGATTAAGAAGAAGATCAACTTCATTTTGGTGTTGATTTGCCTCAGTTGGTGTTACCGCTTGGCCTTGTGGGTGTGCTCAGTATGTTACTCCTTAAATGCTCAGGCGTCCATTTTATTTTCTCGTCGCGACACACTTAGCTTATCCTTCATCTTGCAACCCTTACAAAATGATTTTCCTTCTCACAGCCCTTGCATACTTGACCAATGACAGGACATTTACCTTTGTGTGGAAACGAAAATATACATTTAAAACACAGTTTCTTTTTCTGTAGAGATATCAGGTTGTCCTTCAGCTTCGTGCTTCTGCTTACTTTTCACATTGATGATTGACTCATTCTTGGAACTCCGGTTTCCATGTCAGCAGCTTTTTTTTTTACAGAGTTTTATATAGCGCAAACTTGATCCGAATTGAGTATCAGAGCGCTTAACATAGCATCAGTTGCATTACATGAGGACACATTCATTTTTATTAGGCACGGGGAGATTAAGTGATTTGCCCAGAACCACAAGATCATTGCCGAGACTCGACCTCATTCTTCCACAACAAAATTGCAGACATCCACAACAGCTTCGACAACCAACCCGGAGTCCAACCCACCCAACCATATGCTGAACATTCTCCCCCCTTGAACACCCTTAACGACTGGAACCCAATCTCCACTGAGGACACTATCCGCCTGATGAACTCCATCCACTCAGGATCCCCCACAGACCCATGCCCTCACCACATCTTCAACAAAGCAGACTCCGTCATAGCACTGCACCTCCGAGACGTCATCAACTGCTCCTTCAACTCCGCCACCTTCCCGGAAAGCTGGAAACACGCTGAACTCACCGCCCTTCTGAAAAAAACAACAGCGGACCCCACCGAACTCAAAAACTACCGTCCCATCTCACTCCTTCCTTTCCCGGCCAAAGTCATCGAGAAAGCGGTCAACAACCAGCTCGCCGCCTTCCTCGAAACCAACAAATCCCTCGACTCCTCACAGTCCGGATTCCGAGCAAAACACAGCACTGAGACCGCCCTCATCGCAGCAACAGACGACATTCGAACTCTACTGGACAATGGAGACACAGTCGCCCTCATCCTCCTCGACCTCTCTGCAGCCTTCGACACAGTCTGCCACAGCACTCTTTTACAACGCCTCAGAAACATCGGAATACAAGGAAAAGCACTTGAATGGATCACCTCGTTCCTCACCGGAAGAACCCAGAAAGTCCGCCTTCCACCATTTAAGTCCGAGGCCACTGAAGTCATCTGTGGCGTACCACAAGGATCCTCACTCAGCCCCACCCTCTTCAACGTATATATGAGCCCCCTCGCGGCCATCGCCCGCCAACACAACCTCAACATCATCTCTGACGCGGATGACACTCAACTGATCCTTTCTCTCACCAATGACCCCAGCACCGCCAAAACTAACCTACACGAAGGAATGAAAGAAGTCGCCGAATGGATGAAAAACAGCCGTCTGAAACTGAACTCAGACAAAACAGAAGTCCTCATCTTAGGTACATCCTCCTCTGCCTGGGACGACTCTTGGTGGCCAGAGGCCCTTGGAAAAGCACCCATCCCGACTGACCACGCACGAAACCTAGGCGTTATCCTGGACTCTTCACTCTCAATGAACAGACAAGTCAGCGCCGTATCCTCATCCTACTTCAACATTCTCCGCATGCTCAAAAAAACATTTCGCTGGATCCCCACCGAAACCAGAAAAACAGTCACCCATGCTCTGGTCACGAGCCGACTGGACTACGGAAACACCCTCTACGCAGGTACCACCGCTAAACTCCAGAAGAAACTCCAACGAATCCAAAACGCCTCAGCCAGGATCATATTAGACATCCCGCGCAACGAACACATCTCTGGTCACCTGAAAGACCTCCACTGGCTACCTGTCAATAAGAGGATCACTTTCCGACTACTAACCCATGCACATAAATCACTCTACGACATCGGACCAGAATGCCTCAACTCTCGACTGTCCTTCTACACCCCCTCCCGCCAACTGCGTTCTTCCAGCCAAGCCCTCGCCACTGTACCTCGCATCAACAAGACCACCATGGGAGGCAGATCCTTCTCATACCTGGCTGCTAAAACATGGAACTCACTCCCCACCTACCTTCGCCTTACCCAGAACCACCTAGCATTCAGAAAGCAACTTAAAACGTGGATATTTGACAAGTAATCCTCCTTCCCTCCCTAAGCGCCTTGAGACCCTCTGGGTATGTAGTGCGCTATATAAATTCTTTGACTTGACTTGACTTGACTAGTCAATCGCCACATTCCTCAGCACTGGCAACCATGAGAATTCACTCCAGACTAAGAGTTTCTCTCAGCATTCATCGTCTGAATGAATATGACAGACATTGATCAATAAATCTTTAACACATAGTTTCTTCATCGTTGAATTCATTTAATTTACAGAGTTAAATGAGCGTATCAAGTCTCTCACCAAATTTCTTTGATTGTTTCACCGGTTTTCTGTAGTATTTGACTAAAAATATATCTTTTGTAATCAACATTTGCATTAGATTACCCTTAAAATTTAGCATTTCTTTGATTTGAGGGTATGTGACTTTGTCAGTTTGCCCTAATTTCTTTATTACCTCCATTAGTCCTTCAACAGCAAGGTTTTTAAGGTATTTGACAATCATTTTGTTATCCGTTTCTTCCAGTGCATCAATGAAATCACCAAACCTTTCTATCCAGGCAGTCCATAGGTCACCAATTGTCTGCTTTTTAGCAGTGTCGAATGAAGAAAGTGGTTTCAGGAATGCGGCGACTGACACCCCATTAATGTGTACCTCATACCCCTTGCTACTGTCGTAGAAGGTATCTGCAGGCAGCGCTTGTTGTGCTTTAGACTCTGTATCTCCCACAAGTACTGGCTCAGTGCATGAACTGGGGTCGTCAGACCCAGTCACTGGATGCACTGCACCTGCTTCCTCCTTTTCGGCAAATGCGGCTTTTGTTTCTTGTACCTGTTCTTCACCCTTCTGCATGGTACTCGGTTTTAACTGCATTTAGCATTATTGTTCCATACGATTTATAGCTCAGTGCTGAGTAGTGATGCAGTACTTCTTTCACTGCCTTACTCGCAGGTTTCTGTCCAACTATGAGTAAACTTCTCAGTGAGGCTTTTGTTCTCTTCAAATGCTTCACACTGGCTGGAGTGGTGCTTGGCCACCACAAATGCCAAACGTCGATCTTCACTTCGACGGAGGTTTGCGGACCCACAGCAACTCTTTAGAGAGGACTCTCGATCTTTGGGTTAAGTATCCCCATCTTGAAGCTAGCTATAGCAACGTGCCCAGAGTGGGTACTTGTAAATGAACACACCACACATGAAGCTTAGTATTACAGATCTTTTATTCCTCTGCATGTAACTGAAAACTCAGCATTCTAAACATGAACTCTGTTCACCACACCCGAGTGCTTACGTCATAGTGCTGCGGAGTCTATCAGGAACCACAAGGGCTCATCATCGCGAAGTCACAGGACACTACATCATGCATTTAAAATAAATATTCACACTGAAGGAAAGGCATCAGGAAATCATGCAGTGGTGCCACCGGACACAATTCTGAAGGAGGAAGCAGTCTCTATTCCCCTTTGTATAATAGTCAAGGACCACACTCTATTGTTGGTAAATGATCAATGGTTTTCCACCAAAAATATGGTTGGAAATCATTGATACATGTCAAAGTGGCACTCAAATGAGAGGAGGTGTCTCTTTCACGCTCCTTCCAATTTACAATTTGTAGAGTTCCCAGAAGATCTTTCGCAAATTCAGTTCAAAACATGTTTTTGTACATTGCACAATGGTGGTTTGTGATTGCTCATCCTGTGATTTTGCAGATCTCAAGCTTTACAACTGTAAAATGCCCTTGTACATCAAGCCCTTCGAATTTCAAAACGGGAATGACAGCATTTCAGGCTACATCCCTTCAGGGATAGATGTGTCATTTGTGGTGTTTAGCTGAAAATCATTCTTTGGAGCATAATCCAATCTTCAGAGCATTTACATTCTTTTAAGCCTAATTACATGGACAAAGAAAGGCTTCTTAATTATTTGGAAAGCAAGCAGCTCTGCAAGACTTTTAGAATATTCTCGCCTTTCAAATAAGAGGTGAAATATTTATAATTGCATCAATTTAAAGGCAAATGAATGCTTGTTAACATGTATTTTCCATACTATAAGAAAAGGTGCCTTGGCAACTTCATGCTGGCAGATTGCAATTTTTTTGAGCTACTTGACTCCTAATTACCCCATTTTTCATCTTTTATGCATACAGATTTGCTAAAAATAATTGAATTCATTTACTACTGGAAATTAAAACCTGTACGCTCACTTTCCACCGCTTTTCCGAGACAGATTGCTCTTCGCACATCATAAATATCTCATAAGCCGTACATGTAGCAATATTAAAAAAAATCCATAATGTCAGACAGCCAGAAAGCTAGATCGGAAGAAAGGTTTTTCGGAGACTCTGCTTGAAATTAAGTTAGGCATTTTACTTTCAAAAAGTAATTATAGAGCACAGGCAATAAACTTCAAGGTACAGCTATAGACCAATACCATTGTTTTCACTGCAAGGGGTTTCTTTCTCCCCATACTCTGATCTGAAGGAGCACGCCATCAATGACTCAACAAAGAAGCTTGACTCCATTTGAGTTCTGATTCTAGGAACAAGAAAGCACCTTGGTGCCTATCAGAAGTGAACCGCTAAGAAGATGTGGTACTACCCAGGGCACACGTCCTAAAAAAAGAAGTGGGGGGACGCTGACGTCACGACAGGAAGTTACGTCACGACTCATTGCCTCCCCTCATTTACCCCTTAGATGCGACTGCATCAGGGCGTGAGCAGCGTTCTGAATGAGCTCCGATCTCGCCCCAGAGAGGCCAAAGAGTGAATGTGTGGCTCCAGTTATTGAGCTCCCGGGAAAATAAGTGGGGAGACGCCGTCCACCACGTGGTAGCCCGACTCGAGCCCTACTATCGCACCTGGTACTAAGTATAAAGGGCGATGTTTTCCCGCACCGGTGGCACGCGATTTTAAGTTTAAACTTTTCGATGGGGGAATAACATAGGAAGAGAAGTGTAATGCTATCGTTTTCTGCATGCTATTTCCTACATTCCTGCTGCTTTCCGGGCAATACGAATTCGGGAACGGTATTACAGAACCACTTGGATTGGGCGTGAAGGAAAAGGGTTGGCAATTCCAATGTTCGTGTTGGAATCGAAAAGTCTTTTTGCCCAAATCACCGTACCTCAAAAATACGCACTGACACGTTATTCATAATCTTAGGGAACTTCTGAATGGGTTAGGAAAAAATGTCAGGTTGTACCTCAAAATATCAACTAGAAAAAACCTTTATAATAAAGAAAATCCGGATAACTCGACGCCAAGGCACCTACCATCCAATAATGAACATTGCATGAAAAAATCTTATTGTACAGAACAAAAGATAGTATACTTGCTGAATTCAGTTCAAAATAGTCCATTGTGCACTAGAATCAAATGGCACAAGCCTGCTTGTGTTGAAATAAACATAGGATCGGTAATGGATCAAAGATAACATCCTGTATGAAATCAATACGAGAAATTATTCAACAGGAAAATATGAGTGTATATCATACCCAGAGTCTCTTAAATATGTTTGCACCTGACAGTGCATAGACTATGAACAGAAACAATTTAATACAGTATGTTATCTTTGAGCCATATATATGTGTGTGTGGTGTATATATATATATATATATATATACACATATATGTATATTTATATATATTCATTGCAAAACCCGGGATATAGGGACAGTATAATTAGGCTCTGGTTTCAACTCGCACAAAACCAGAGAAATTCAGCAGTTATAGTTAGCTGAGCTAAATATAACCTGTGACCCCGCAATGTGTTGCGTATGACCTTACATATATCACTCATGACATGGTCAGTGACATCACTGATCACATCACTGATCACATCTTAAAAGACATCATTGATGACATCATCCGGTTACTGTGAGTGTTTTTAAAAACTTTATGAGTGTTAAATATATACGAAATTGTATTGGTGAACCAGTGGGTGTATGAGTGCCTGTATGCCTGATTCAGTAAGTGCATGACTGTACAAGTGAGTGATTAGGTGTCTCAGTGAATGTATGGGTGAGTGACTGGTTCTGTGAAGGTTTTGTATCAATCTGTCAGTTGGTGTCTAAGTGGCTGTATGAGTGTGTGAATGGGCATGTGAGTTGCTGTATGAGTGATTGAGGGGGTGTGTGACTGCCTGTATGGATGAGGTAATGGATGAGTCAGTGGCTGTATGGGTTAGTGAGTGTGTGTTTGAGGGTTGTATTGGTGTGTGTGTGTGTGTGGCTGTGTGGGTGAGTGGATGCATCAGTGGTATATGGGTGAGCAACTGGGTATGTGAAAGGCAGTATAGGTGAGTGATGGGGTATTTAAGTGACTGTATGGGTGAGTGAGTGAATGTGAGTATGGCTGTAAGAGTGGGTGTGTGCTTGTGTCAGTGACTGTATAGATGAGTGAGTACATGCTAGTATCTGTATGAGTTAGTGTGTGTGTGTGTAACTATATGGGTGAGTAAATGACTGTGTGATTGACTGTATGGGTGAGTGAGTAGGTGTGTGAGGAGCTCTATGAGTGACTGACTCAGTGTGTGAGTGGCTGGATGGGTGTATGAGTGGATATGTTAGATGCTGTATTAGAGAGTGAGTGTCTGGGTTCCTGTAATGGTGAGTGAGTAGATATGTGTGTAGATCTATGAATCAGTGAGTGGGTGTATAAGTACTGGTTTGGGTCTATGATGGGTTTGTGAATGGTTATGTGGGAGTGGGTGTATGGTAGGTACTATGGGGATGTGAGTTGATGCGTTAGTGATTTTCTGGATGATGTCATCAGTGATGCTACTGAACATGCCATTAGTGATGTAATTTGTGAGGTGCATTGTGTGGGCATCAGTTACAGTTAGCTCACCTTTACTGTAGCTGCTGAATTTCACTAGGTTTCTGTGAGTCAAACCTGAGCCTTTTTTTAAATTCCATTTTCTAATTGTAATGTCCCCTGTAACCTTTGTTTTTTTCCAGTGAATTTCTAAGGTGTTTTAAAGTCTAATTCCTAACTATAAAATCCCTGGAACCTTTGGTTTTTTCAGTGAATTTTTGTGGTTTTTTCAGTAGTAATGATGTGTGCAGAGCGGTGAACACAGACACAGAGACTCTGACCATCTCTCAAGTATCAGGGCCCTTGGGGGATAACTACCCCTCCTGTTACCTCCAGTAAGTCCGACACAGCAGGATTGCTAAGAGGTAATTGGAGGCCATGTCTCCTTTCTCCACCATTCTGTAAACGTGTATCTCTTGGATGTTGAGGGACCTTGGGGGACTAGTAGCCCTCATAGTACTTTTTGTAAGTCCTACACAGCAGGATTCCTGAGAGCTGGTCAGAGGCATCACCCCTTTCTTCTCCACATGAACCACAGGAGGTTGAGAGGGTGCTTAAGCTCCTGCAGAGCTCCCTATTTGCCCACAGCAGAGAGAATGGATGTTGGCAAAATCTCAAAGAATGCTCTCTTTGCAGATCTCTGCCCTTAGGTATATATAGCCTGTAAAGGGAGCATTCTGATTGGCTAGCCAGCTTTTAATATTCCACTCTGGGTGCTAATGTTATATACCAAAGTGCAGTCTTATTGTGTTTAAAAAATGTGAAGTGGCTTGTCCAATAGACCAATGGTTATACTTCCTTTAATTTCATATATCGTCAATGGGCATGTGTTGTTGCTTCTGCTACCCCCATGATTCTCTTTGGAAGTTATATACCACTGTTGCCTTATAACACCCTGTTATCTGGCACTGTAACTGGATGCAAGTAGTTTAGAGAGCACCAATATATTGGGTGAATGTAAAATAATTAGCTGTTGCAGGAAATTAGGTTATTTGTTAAGATGGGGGAAGGCCCACTCAGGCAACAACCACAATCCTTGTAAGGGTGAGCCACAAAATTCACTAATGAACCTGTGCTTAAACCTTTTTTTTGCTTGGCACAAAGCAGTAATGCTTAACTTAGAGGCAATGTGTAAACTACGGATGCAGCACACAAACAACAATAAAGTAAAAATACAACACAAGAAAAATCATAAACCAATATAAGAAAATGTAGTCAATAAATGATACCAGAATGACCAAATCCAATCAGTAGAACCGGAGATATGCGTTTTTTAATTTTTTTGTGAAAATAGTTTATAAAAAGCACAAAGTGCCACTCACTGCCTTATGGTCATGCTAGACTGGGGAAAAACGTGCAAGTTCAAGCTGACCCCCTTGGGGTGCAGGTCTGATACAGAAACCAGGATAGTGCCACAGAACAATTACCTTCTGAGTCGGGCATGAAGAGTTCCAGTCATGATGAAGGAGGCCGCAAGGAGCAGGGAGAACGTTGCAGTTGCTCGTTGCTGAAGCACGAAGAGCAGTTTTGTCATCTTGGACGGTCATAGCTGTAATGTGTAGTGTGAGCCATATGTACAAATGGTCATTGATGGAGCTTTGCATAGATGGTCACTGTCAGCTGTCATTGCTGGAGCATGAATAGCAGCTCTCACATTGCCGGTTGTCGCAGGTGGTTGCTGCAGCAAAAAGAGCAGGTCTCACCAGACATTTGCGTTGGCGGTAGGTAGCGGAAGATGTATGTATGTATGTATGTATAAACCATTTTATAGCGCGCTCTATTACTTGAGAGTATCCTGGCGGAAGATGACTGATCGCGATCGCAATGATCACAAACTTCAGGATTTCTCCTTTTTCTTGAGGAAGAATGCACTCTAATGCCAGCCTAGGGTCCAGGACCGAGGGAGATACATCTTAGGGATCGGAAACTCACTGCAGAAGTCAGCAGGACTCTGACAGGCCCAGCTGCAGGTCAAGGTATATCCAGTCAGCTGGGTAGTGGAAGGGAAGCCTCTTGAGCTTGTTGTGTCCTTGTAGCTCACACATGAGGTCAGCCAACTGACCTTTGGAGTCACTCAAGATAGCCTGGGATGAAGAGAGTAGGTCTAGCTCTAGAGGGGGGAACATAGCAGTCCTTTTGGCATGAAGGTAAGCAGGTTTAGGATTCCTTCCTTGTAATGTCTCCAAGTCCAGGAATGTTCTGAAAAGTGTCTCTGGAGGTACCATATTTATAACTGGTGCCAACATTTGTCGGGGGGTATATCCTGAACTACCCCCACATCTGATTCTGGAAAGTTCTTCCCCTTCTACAGTCAAAGCTCCAAACTGTCTTGGTTGACAAAAGGTCTGTGTCAAATTCCTTTGTTTGCACAGGATGCAAGTCCCCTTAAAGTGTAAGTGGGACAGCGTACAGCTCAGCCCAAGTCATCCTTGCAATAGGACCCATCCTTCCCACACCAAATCCCCTTTGTGTCACTGTCTGGGAAAAATACACAAACCCCCAACAGTAGAGCCATGCATAGTCATGTGACCCAGCACATTGACTGAAGGCACAAATGGTTGGTACATGAAAATGGCAGTTTTCTGAATGTGGCATTTTGAAAAACTGTGAATTTAAATCCGACATCACTATTAAAGAGGATTTGGAATTTCAATTAATTTGAGTGTAAACATGACATCTCTAGCTGCTCCCAAACCAAAGTCAGCACATATTAAATGTAAGTGTTAGCTAATGGGCAGATAGGCCTTACAACAGTGCTAAATGAATTTAGGAGTTTTTCCCTGCCAGGATGTACCGTACTTAAATACACATGTCCTACATTTTAAATACCATGCACCCTGCCCTTCGGGCTGTCCAAGGGCTACCTTAGGGATGACATATCTATTAAAAAGCAAAGTTTGAGTCTGTCAAAGGGTTTATTTTACCAAGTTGAATGGCAGTTTAAAACTGCACTACAGCCTGAGTGGCAAACCTAAGATGTTTTAAATTGCTGCTTTAGTAGGGTGTGACAAGGAGCGCTACAGGCCTACTAATAGTATTTAAATTACAGGCCCTAGGTACATGTAGTGCCATTTATCAGGGACTTACCAGTAAATTAAATGTGCCAATCGGGTGTAGAACAATTTTACCATGTTTAAGGGAGAGAGCACCAGCACTTTCGCACTGATAGCAGTGGTAAAGTGCACAGTCCTAAAGCCAACAAAAACTATTTACTCAAACAGGAGGTTGAAGGCTAAAAGTTTGGGGAGTATCACACCAATGATGTCAGGTCTAACAGTTTTTTGTGAAAGGAATTTTTTTTCCAACAAGACTTTGGAACTTAGAAAGTCTCTATAGTACCTCATGTGTGATGAGAAATTGTCTCCTTGAGAAGAACGCCAGTACCTTAATTTCTGTTTTTAAGCAAAGATTAAGCCTGGGCGGAGTTCGTGGAGTTCTGCGGAAATCCACAAGAAGCAGAGTGCATTAGATAAATGCTGTTCGCAGTGATTTTCAATGCCAGGTGCTTTTCCTCACTGTGCAATCATCGCGAACAGCATCCTGCACAGCACAAGCGGACGCTGCTTCCTTTCTGCCATTCGAGCAGATTTTTAATTGAGCAGCAGCTTTCTCAACATGAACGGGTGGTTTCCCAATGTGAGGGGTCGCGAGCATACGCGACCACTTGCAATGAGAAATCTGACCGCCCACGTTGAGAACTCTCGCCAGGAGATCAATTTTCCACACTCGCCAACTTGATTTTGACGATCACAAAAGAGGAAAAATCACACTGGGAGGTGGATATTCCTCGCTCGCGCTAGCCAACTAGATGTTGACGAACCCAAGAGAGGGAAAAAACTCTGCTAAGCTATGCAGAGCGGAGTTTTCAGAACTCTGCGAGCTCCGCGGAGTGCGGCAAACCCAGCAAACTCTGTGAGCGGAGCAGAGTTTACCGCCCAGACTTAGCAAAGTTCATATTTAGCAGAGGCAGGACTGGAAGAAGCACCAGCCTTTAGTTTTAAGTCAGTATATGCTCTGCTCTTTTTATTCCATCTTTATCACAGTGTATGGTCCTTTTTATTCTATCTCCATCCCACTTTATACTCCGCTACATTGTCTTGTTATGAAATACTCTGATAATTGTTACCCATAGATCTCTCCTAAATGATGTATTGGCTTTGTCAATGTTTTTTAACGATGTTGTACAGCAACACAGCTGGAGCAAGCCAGCAGAGACAACAAACAAAGGGAGGGAGGGATGGAGAGTGAGTGGGGGAAAGCTACAAAGAGAGGGATGGTGTAGGGAAGCCAACATGGACAAGAGAGGGAGGGTGGAGATAAGTCAACACAGACAGCAGAACGAGAGACAGTGGATGGAGCAAGCAGACGGATAGGGGAGGAACATACAGGGAGGAAAAGTGCACAAGGGAGCCAGCTGAAAAGGATGCACTCTGGTAGAGTGCTTAAATCAAAAGAAAAAAATAGAGACTAAAGTCCTGAGGAAATTAAAGGACATAAGTCCTGGTGAGATACAAACACACGAAGAGGAAGGAAGCCTATGGCAGCTGACCAATAAGAAGCACACCTATTAAAGTCAAAGTGATGCTAACCAAAGGAAAGCAATGAGTGGTCTCTAAGCCCACCGAAAACAAAAGTTCTTGGAAAGAAAATGCATACGCTGTCTAAGAGAAACCTAAACATCTGAACTATTTTATAGACTTTTGACAATTCCTTTGTGTGTATTTCATTCTACAGTTATATGAATCAGTATTTCTGGTACCAGTTGGGATGTTTAGTAGCCTTGCAGCGTTTTCTGTACCCCTGCGTGCATGGAAATACTAGACCTTCAGTGCTGTGGATAGAAAGGCCTCTAATTGTTTTTAATATTTATTTTTATGCTTTGTGAAGTGTTGTGTGTCCTCTTTTGGTTACTTCAGAACACTATCAACAAAAACAGAGTAAGACTCTGAGGGGAGAATATAATGAAACTGAGATGGAGTCTAAATAGCGATGGTAGAGCCAAGGTGACGCTGTTTGTTGCTATTCCCAATTAAAAAGGTTAAATGAATTGCAAGCTACAATGTTTTTTTTGCCAAGCCATTATTGAAACGCATATAGTTGGCCTTGCTCTCAGGTTTGAGATATGTGGATTCTACAGTCTAGGACCTTGAATTCTGCGTTGTATTAAAGTTGTACCAGGACGTCTGTACTAGTTGTTTCTTGTACTGCTCATGGATCCTTTCAAGGAGCACATATGCCATGTGTGATGCTTTCAACCAGTTCTGTCTCTTTAAAATGCCAGGAAATGTCCGCACATACTTAGAATGGGGAAACACTGCAACTACATAGTGGTCAAATATGTTGCATACCATTGCTTCATGGGGCCCAGATCAATGTATAGCTCCCTTGGTTTTCTGGGCCTAACATGTGGTGCACATTTAGAATAACTTTTATGTTGTGTACGCTTTTGTGATGTGGTTGTGCCATGTGGTTTGCCTTGGGACAAAAGCAGCATGTTTTTCTATAGCTGGCACAAACGCTTGTTGGGAAGTGATCTTCCCTTGCTAACTTGGCCCTCGTTTTAAGCCACAAGTAATTGTAGTTGACTCACTTCATAACGTGATCAGATTGCATTCTTTCTGGGCATTAATTTTATAATTCTTGCACCGAAGGCTTTTTCTGAGAAAGTTTGCTTTAATTTTTGGGCTGCAGGATGCAACACCACTCTACCGAGTTCCTGTCCTATCCACAACATGCATTTGCAAAACCAACTAGTCTGGATTGCTTTTTCTGTTACAAGCTAGACCTATTTGGCTTTGCCAATGCTTGTTTGTGTGTGTGTGGGTCGTGGTATGAGAGTGAAAATATCTATGCGTAAAGGTAAAAATTTATATATTTACGCTTTTCGTGTCATTTTGAGTGTGTGTTAGTTTATGAACAGCAGTTGCACGCTCTGCTGCCAGGGCTCATTTTACAGATGTGCAAGTGCTTCTTTCCTGATGATGGGGGAGATGGCTTTCATTGCTTGCAGAGAAAGGGTGTAAGGTGCAGAGGACAGAAGACTTTCCAGCTGAGCAGGAGAGAAGGAGTGGAAGTGCATGCACACACAACAGCATGTGGCTGCCTCTAAGGGTTTGTGGGGAGAAGAATGACCATGAGACAAGGCCACTGTTGGTCACTGATGTGGTGGTGGAGATACTGGGAGGATTAAGGGCTGCACTAGTGCTATAGAGTGCGGTTAGGAGAGAGGCCTATGAGGAGGAAGCAGCTCCTGAAGGCTGTCTTGTGCCTTGTGGTACTAGCGATGGTGGCGCAAGTGGAGGTGGTAATGGTATTGGTGATGGTGGGTGTGGTAATTGTGGAAGTGCGAATTGGTTGTGTGGGTTATTGTGATGTTGTTAATGTCTTGGTGAAAATTATGGTAATGGTAGTAATTATGGTGATGTAGCATTAATGATAGTAGTAGTAGTGGTAGTAAGAGTAGTAGTAATGGTGGTTGTGGTGCTCATGATAGTGATGTAATGGTTATGGTGATAATGGCAGCAGCAAAGGGAGTAGCTGTAATGGTAATGGTGGTGCTGCTCATCATGATGATTTTGGTGATACTGGTAATGGTGGTGGTGTTGTTGGCAATGGTGAGGCAATTGCCAAGAACTCGAAAACTTATGTATTTTTACTGTACAACTTTTAAATAAACATTACCATGCAAAGTTGCTGCTGGACGCTCTAAACACTTGGGGGCATATTAACAATGGCCAGCGATAATCATCGCTAGCCGTGCTTAGCGATAATTATATTATCGCAGGCTATCTCTGGTATTTATCGCCCTGGTAGCGCGTAATTAACAACACGTTACTCCAGGGCGATAAAAATTGCTGAGATAGCAAGGTTATGTTAATGTTATAGGTTATTTGTACAAGCGCACGGCTACTCCAAGGAGTGTTCCGGCGCTAAGAGAAAATTAAGCAAAAGACCCAGAGAAGAGAGAACCCAATTTACTCCTAGTCATACACAAATATCAATTATTGATGGAACAGCCAGGTCTTCAGTTGGCGTCTAAAGCTCAGAAGCTCCGCTTCTTGTCTCAAAGATAAAGGGGGCATGTTCCAAAGTTTGCTCAGTACCACCTGGAAGGAGCGTCCGCCCTTCCTGCCCAAACAAAATTTTGGCACCCACAGCAGATGTTGAGTTGATGACCTCAGGGCCCTGGCTGGAATGTAGGGCACAATTATTTTTCTGATATGCTGAGCCCCGCTGTTATGCAGAGCCTTGAAGGCCAACACAAGAGACTTAAAGGCGACTCTGTTCCTTACTGATTGCCAGTGAAGTGATTTCTGATGATTTGTCATGTGGGTTCTAGGCCCGACCATAGAGATTGCTTTGGCAGCTGAATTCTGAACGACCTGAAGACGATTCAGTAAATACTCAGGAATACCCAAGTAGAGCACATTGGCATAGTCCAGCCTTGACATTATCAGGCCTGGACCACTGTCTTTCTATGGGACAATGGTAGCAATTAGAGGAAGTTCCTCATCATTTTTAACATCCTAAAACACGTACCAGCCACTGATTGCACCTGTGTCTTCATAGAGAGATCTGAGTCCATCATCACTCCCAGATTCTAAACCATAGTGACAGGACTAGAAGGAGCCTGTTGATCAAGAGGCCACCCGGAGTATGCCCGAAGAAAATAATTTCAGTTTTAGCGGAGTTGCAAGATAATTGGTTCCCACGGAACCAGTCAAACACAGCACTCAGACACAAATATATTTGGTTTTAATCAAAAAGCTCACGTTTTTCATAAGTGAACAGAAGTTGCGAATCGTCCGCGTAGGTGAGAACCTTAGCCCCTAAGCTCTCGGCTAACGGAGCAAGAGGTGACATATAAATATTAAAGAGAGTAGGGCTCAAAACTGAGCCCTGAGGCACTCACACGTTCAGCGCAGGGATATCGGCTGTAAAAGGAGGCGCCCAGACCGACTGCTGACTGCCCTCCAAAAAGGAAGAAAACCACCTTAAAACCGTGCCCCCGAACCCACATTCTTTAACCCTCTGAAGGAGTCGCTCATGGGGTGCTGTATCAAAAGCTGCCGAGAGGTCTAGCAGTATTCAGACTGCTTTACCTCTTCGATCAAGGGTACCTTTGATACTTTCTGAAACCTCAAGTAGAGACGTTTCAGTGCTATAATTAGCCCTGAAACCCGATTGGCTGGAATGAAGAACATTGGTGGCCTCAATAAAATTCGTAATAACCTTATTTACATGCTTCACCAAAGTCTTGGCAAAAAAAGGGAGCAATGTAATAGGCCAATAATTACTGGCCACCAAAGTATCCGCTGAAGGTTTCTTCAGAAGAGATATAATTTTTCGCCGTTTCCATCTGGCCGGAACCTGTTTCTGGTCCAGGGAAGGCATGGCTTGGCAGTTCGGGCTGGACTGTTCCCATGAGGCACAGGGTCAGACTGATATGCATATGGCCATGTCTGAACTGGGATGGCAGAGTGGGCTAAAGAACAGTGATGGATTAAACCCAGATCTGTTGACTGGGTGTGAGTGTTTGATTGGTTCAGATGCTCCGTCCATCAACACCCCCTTTTGTACGGCTTTGTTCGCCATAAGTTGGCAGGGTATGCTCAGACGTGAGTCCCATGCTCACTTTGCCCTGGATTCAAGCAAGCATGGCTGAAGACGGCTGGAATGCCAGAAACCGATCCTAGGAAGCTTGTTCCCGGTCCAGGGAAGGCATGGCTTGGCAGTTCGGGCTGGACTGTTCCCATGAGGCACAGGGTCAGACAGATTTGCATATGGCCATGTCTGAACTGGGGTGGCAGAGTGGGCAAAAGAACAGTGATGGATTAAACCCAGATCTGTTGACTGGGTGTGAGTGTGGGATTGGTTCAGATGCTCTGTCCATCACCACCCCCTCTTGTACCGCTTTGTTCGCCATAAGTTGGCAGGGTATGCTCAGACGTGAGTCCCTTGCTCACTTTGCCACTGGATTCAAGCAAGCCTGGCTGAAGACGGCTGGAATGCTAGAAACCAGTCCTAGGAAGCTTGTTTCCGGCCCAGGAAAGGCATGGCTTGGCAGTTCGGGCTGGACTGTTCCCATGAGGCACAGGGTCAGACTAATTTGCATATGGCCATGTCTGAAATGGGGTGGCAGAGTGGGCTAAAGAACGGTGATGGATTAAACCCAGATCTGTTGACTGGGTGTGAGTGTTTGATTGGTTCAGATGCTCCGTCCATCACCACCCCCTTTTGTACCACTTTGTTCGCCATAAGTTGGCAGGGTATGCTCAGACGTGAGTCCCTTGCTCACTTTGCCACTGGATTCAAGCAAGCCTGGCTGAAGACGGCTGGAATGCCAGAAACTGGTCCTAGGAAGCTTGTTTCCAGTCCAGGGAAGGCATGGCTTGGCTTTTCGGGCTGGACTGTTCCCATGAGGCACAGGGTCAGACTAATTTGCATATGGCCATGTCTGAACTGGGGTGGCAGAGTGGACTAAAGAACGGTGATGCATTAAACCCAGATCTGTTGACTGGGTGTGAGTGTTTGATTGGTTCAGATGCTCCGTCCATCACCACCCCTTTTGTACCGCTGTATGTATGCTCGGCATGCTGGTTGCAAGCTTAGGCAACTACTTCTGCAGCCATTTTTTCTTGTAGGTGCCAGGGACCTGTTGCTCATTAGTTACTGACGAGGGGACAGTTAAGGGGAGGGAGATGAGGAGATGTTGAAAGTGAAACGAGTGAGAGGATGCAGAGCGATGGGGTAGAAGAGAGCCAATCTAAGTCTTATGAATATTTGTAAGATATGGGAGGCTCAAGGGCCCCACACCAGATTCTGCTGGGGGCCACATCATTTTGTGCTGCCCCACTGTGAGAAGGTAGTGACTCACTGGGTGCTTTTGATTTGTAATTCAGTACCCTGAGAGAGCTGAATGAAGCAGCATCACATGAAAAACCGGGGGTCATATTTACAAAAAATTGGCAGGGCCGTGTTAAGCCAAAATTGATAATGCCATGCTCTGTCAGTTTTAAAATGCTGGGATGTGCCATATTTCCTAGGATGCATTGTACTCGTGCATTTCCCCTAGCGCTGACGCTACAGGAGCTGCCTAGCGCTAGCACAGGCACACTTGCGCCATGTTGCAAGGGTGCCTGCACTTCAAGGGTGATTGTTTATGTTCAGGAAGGGACACCTTCCTGCACATAAACAATCTTTACTTGGGGATTTGCTGTTTCGATATGTGCTACATTACTGCACACATGGAAAGAGCAAAATACGAGATGAAACGAAACATTCCATCACCTGCTTAAGACCAGGTATTCCAATAGGGGTATTATTTACAACTCGGGGTTAAGCCATATTAAGTGGCTTAACACCGCCTTGTACATAAGGTGAAGGACTGAACATCCCCAGAACGTCGGAAAAAGTGACGCCCTGGTGGGGCTAATCTCTTGTAAATATATCCCCTGGTGTGCTGAAAAGAGAAAATAGAGGCCTGGCAGACAAGCATTGGAAATGCAATAGGTCTCGCAGCATTAGAGTTAGTGCTTTTAGAATTGTTTATGGGTTTTTTTGTAAATCTTTAGCATTTTTGTTTCCTGTAGCCAATGCTAAAGAATTAAAAAAAAAAAGCCATAAACATTTCTAAAAGCTCTAACTCAAATGCTCCGAGACCTATTGCACTGTGTGAGGGTGAGGGGTTGAGGGTGAGTGAGGGTGAGTGAGGGTGAGGGTGGGTGAGGGTGAGTGAGGGTGAGTGAGGGGTTGAGGGTGAGTGAGGGTGAGGGGTTGAGGGTGAGTGAGAGTGAGGGTAAGTGAGGGTGAGTGAGGGTGAGTGAGTGAGAGTGAGGGTGAGTGAGGGTGAGAGTGAGTGAGGGTGAGGGTGAGTGAGGGTGAGGGTGAGTGAGGGTGAGGGTGAGTGAGGGTGAGGGTGAGTGAGGGTGAGGGTGAGTGAGGGTGAGGGTGAGTGAGGGTGAGGGTGAGTGAGGGTGAGGGTGAGTGAGGGTGAGGGTGAGTGAGGGTGAGGGGTTGATGTTGAGGGGTTGAGGGTGAGTGAGGGTGAGTGAGGGTGAGTGAGCATTTGGAATGCAACATGTTTTGTATTTACGTGACATAGATGGCAGCTCTGGTCGTTAGGCCACATCTCTAGAGAGCAGGAGAGTGCAGCAGGGGAGAGAAGCACAGCAATATATAGATTCAATGTATGGATACTTTATGTTGATATAGTGAAAATCTACACAGATCCGCCCATGAGGGACAGACCTTCACAAACCTGCTCCAGAACATCACATCAAATTAGGATGTAAAGAAGTTTAGTAACAATGTAACTGGATTGCTGCATGTATAAATACTATTATTAGTAGACTTTGCAACTATTGCACTTCAAACAACTTATACATTTCCGACTTGTTTTTATCGTAAAGAGCTTGGTGCGATGTCTGGGGAAGGCAGGCCCACGGGAGGCTGCAGGCGCAGGGGAGGAAAATAAGAAAGCGTTTGGAGGGATTGTGTGAATGTGCCCTGCCTTTCGTCCCACGCCTCCCGCTGTCTCAAGTGAGCCCTTGTCAGTCTGTTCGCCACAGGTATGTTTAGTACTAATTTACTCTGGTAGTAGTACTGTAAAGTCAGAACAGGACAGGGGGCATGGTGTCTAGGAGACAACAGTAGGTGGAACGGGGAGGGGGGGGTGTTGAGGACGAGCACGAGGAAGTTAGGTGCAATGTCTGAGGAAGGCGGGCCCACGGGAGGCCGCAGGCGGAGGGAAGGAAAATATGAAAGCCTTTGGAGGGATTGTGGGCAAAGGGAGCCAGGAGTAAAAGGTGTGATCTTCCATGAGGTGGAGTGGGGGCTCAAGTATATGTGGGGTGGCGGGGATGCAAACTAGGGGACTTAGGCATTCATAGAATTGTTAATGGTGGTACTGCATTGCGTGCTGCGGCAGCCTTAGACACTTGTTTGTGGTGGGCGGACTGTAAGACACTGGGTTGGGCTGGATTTTGGTAGGATAGACGCACTTTGTGCGAGAACGCGCGCACATTTTTTTCCCACTACTGAACACGAGGCAGGTTAATAATGAGTAAACAAAAGGCCATGAATGCTCTTGCAACCCGTGTGAATGTGCCCCTCGCTTCGAGTCTCACGCCTCCCTCGTTCTCGCTGTCCCAAGTGAGTCCTTGTCGGCCTGTTCGCCACAGGTAAGTTCAGTATTAACTTACTTTGGTAGTAGTACTGTACTGTCACGTCAGAAAAGGGCGGGGGCATGGTGTCCATGAAACAACAGTAGGGGGGAGGGGGTGTTGAGGACGAGCACGAGGAGGTTAGGTGCGATGTCTGTGGAAAGCGAGCCTACAGGAGGCTGCGGGTGCAGGGTTGGAAAATGAGAAAGGGTTTGGAGGGATTGTTGCCATGTAACTCAACGTCTGCTTTTGTAATCAGTTCTTGTGTAATGCTCTTACCATGTATCATTTTCGTTCCTATTGTGAAGCGCTCTAACACCCTTCGGGTAAAGTGTGCGTTATATTAAAAGGCCTAAATAAATACAAAAGTACATAAGTAAAGTTAGTGGAAGTAGAGATCACGCAGCTGAGATTGTTTTCTTGTATCCGAAGCAGCGGATGTTGTAATGAGGTGACCATTTGTCACTAAACTGAAATAACACGTGGCAGCGCCTGCTTAGTATCCTTTTGAAGTGTCCCTGTGCTTTGTAACAGTCTACTTCTAATGAAAGCGGAAACAGTGTTGATGGCTGTAGGGTGGGGGAAAGGATGTCTTGAACAGCGTAAATGCAAGTCTTTGGAGAGAACAGTGTGCACCACCAAGCCATTTTTAAACGGATCCCCTCGTTTTCAACGTTCGGTCTTGGAATATTAAATAAAAGTCATTGCCAAGCCTGGTGGCAACGGATTTGATTATATATAATGAATAAAGATGGACAGGTTTAATTGGAAGCCCCAAATTGACTGAGTGAAAATCTCTGTAATTGAATCCGGTGTGAGCGGATACAGGGGGCCGCTGATGACGCAGGCTCCAGGGCTACTGATGCGATTACTGGACCGGTTATTGAGAAGGATCAATCCGGGGCTCCGTCCCTTTCACACGTACGAGCCGGGAGAGTTTATCTCTTGGTGTTGCTGTCTGTGTGACTCTCTTTTGCTCACGGTACCAAGTCAGCTTGTCAGAAACCTGCATTAAAGTCGGCCGTGCCCGATTTGATGACTGGTATTGTGTTCGCAAACCCAGCGATTCACTAAGTCACGAGCTTTGCCACTGCAGAAGCGTGATGTGCAATGTCCTAAACCGATTTTGTGAGTCCATTTCCGACGTACGAAATGGGTTTTGGGACACATTATGGATCGCAATTAGGAGGCGTTTAACTGCGTTAGGATGCCAGGTATCGGAGGATTGCGACGGCAATTGCAAAGCAGTCATCACTGACCGACGTGTTGGGGGGAGTGCAGAAGTGCGGGGGGAGTGCAGAAGTGCGGGGGAAGTGCAGAAAGTGGTTTACGTGCTCATTATATGTTCTCTACATCTTGCCAAATGGGAAACTTATTTTCGACGCTGCATCTGTTCCTTCAAATTACACAAACTGCAGACAAAATGTTATCTATTTGGGGCCGCAAATGCAGATATCGAGCTCTGCTTCGCTTCAAGGCCACTGGCACTTTGTTCATTGCCGATCAAACAGGTTGGACATTGTGACGAGAGTAATTAATATTCATTAGGACATTTGGAGACCCCTGAAAACTGAAATGTATGATGAGACCGAACAGTAGATAGGCGTGATTGCATGCCGCATCCCTAGTCACAGTCCAAGGTTTCAATATCCCTGGTTTGCAACAAAAGACAGTACATCAAAGAAATGTAAAACAAGTGAAAAAAAAAAGAGAAAGCAGGGTAACCTGACCCAGGAGGGGGGAGGAGGGAGGAGAAATGCGTCTCGGCCGGAGCAGGGGGCGGAGCAGGGAGAGCGGGCTTTGGAATGTAATTCACACGGCCGGCCGGTCGTGAAACTGAAAGCATGGCCGGCCGGCCGTGAAAGCCTTTGATGCGGCAGGGGAAATGCGAGACAGCGGGGAGGGGGCGGAGCGGGTAAACAAAGACGGACGTGCACGCGCTTTTAAGCTCAATGCGCATGCGCATTGAGCTTAAAAGTCACGGGCACTGCAAGGAATCGCCACGATTCCTTGCAGTGCGGATAAAGAGTGGATAAGTGCCAATACTCTCGCTTGCTCGATGCGCATGCGCATCGACAGGCGAGACCTAAAAAAGGGCTGCACCATCACGAGATACAAAATACCTACTTTATTCTTTATCACCAAAGACCTA
Organism: Lissotriton vulgaris; assembly: GCF_964263255.1. Taxonomy (NCBI): domain Eukaryota; kingdom Metazoa; phylum Chordata; class Amphibia; order Caudata; family Salamandridae; genus Lissotriton; species Lissotriton vulgaris. The sequence continues at coordinate 910,069,712 of NC_141687.1, forward strand.
ATTAAAGGTCAATACGAAAATGATATGGGCTCCGCTGACAGTATTGAGCTAAACAGGAAATGGCAAGAAAGTAAATTCCTGACGGGGGCTTACCCACAGCCACATCTCTCTATATTTCTTTTTGTATTCATCGAAGAATTGATGACATGAGTTCTTACAATTCACATGAGCTAGCTGTAGTAAGACCTAACACGCAGCCATTGTTGTGCGTATACAAACGTTATGCAAAGGTGTTTATTTGATTTTCTGGCTGGTGTCATTCAAGGGAAAGGAATGCAGTCAGACCTCGCAGAACTAGAAGAAATTGCCTGGAGCGCGGGGTATTTTAGGTGCAATGGATGAGGTCCCTTCTGTTTATCAGCAGAAAGCATTGCCCGTAAAAGACTACAATAAAACAAGACATCTTGGAGCAAGACAGAACGCCGCAGGAGCATTGTTCCTCAAAGATAAACTGGCCTCATCCGAAGAGGCTGCTATCGGAACCATCTGCGTGCGCCAGACAACCAATAACAAATTAGTACCAGTAGCCAAAGAGCCGCGCGAGCCTGCGACGGCTCGTGCAACACCGTCATCCATCTCTCGCCCCCCTCCAAGTGAACCACAGAGGAGAAGGCTCAGCGCGCACCCATTAGACGGCGACATTAGAAGACAATTTGAATTTCAGCCAACCTTTCTCCGTATTTTTTTCAAAGCATTCTTTTTAGTAATCGCACAAGATTCCCGGTGGAGGCAAGTTCATCCTCACCAGATGTTGAGGGAATATCGGAAATCCGCTTCAAACTAACAGGGCCTACTTTAATCCCACCAGGACTTTAATTTTCGGAATGTAGCTTAATCGGCGTGACAACAGTGTGCATAATAACCGCTGTTATAGGATATTTAGCTTTCTTCTATTCCTAATGCTTACTGGGATGTATGAGACGAGATAAATTTGGACCGTGATCCCAATTTTTATATGGAATGGTTCCAGTGAGAAAAGAGCAAACCATAAAGCAGATTGTTTCCTGGAAATGTTTGATTACAGAGCTTTGGACCAGAAAACATCTGGTTCTGCGTTAAGTCTCCCTCCACGACATTGTCTCTTTTTTTTACCCTGAAATGTCATTAACTACTAATATTACAATTGGATGTTTTTATTGGAGGACATTCTGGTCAACGAGCATGGGGTTTCCGGGATCCAAAAAAAAGGGGCAAGGAGCCAAGGACAGCAGGGTAAAACAAGGCAGTTGATTCGCTTTTGTGCTGTCAGGGCAACACCCTAGGAAGACCTTTGTCTCTCACCTTCTCATGTGGAGGGTGCCCTTTATAGCTGGCTTCTGCTCTTTGACCCAATTAGAGCTTGCCAAATTGGTTCTTGTCCACCTTTAAGAGCCTTCAAGAGCCTGAGAGGAACGTGAACCCCTGCTCAAACTGTTGGCTTCCTTTGGCCTAGCAGGAGTAAGTGGAATGTAGGTCTTTGATAGTTTGTGTAGTTACTGCTCTGGTTTGCAGCCTTTAATTTTTTTTAATGTTATTATATAAAAATATGTTAAGGAAGAAAATAAAAACATTGCATCTACTGTGAGGTCACAGCATGCTACAGAGTTCACAGTTTGCAAAAAGCATACAGTAGGTCACAGTCAGGCGTGCAACACCCATTGGGCTCACTGGGCTTCAGCCCCGACGTGTGTGTCAGCCCGGGCGGAGACAGCTTCGCGGGTTGGTGAGCATCTAATTGCAGCCTCACCCGAGTACTTAACAGGTCTTTAAAAGACCATTTACTTGTAAATGAGGCTTTTGTTGTGTGTTCACCCCTTCTTACAGCCACTCTGTCTATGGTTGGAAGAATTATCACCCCCCCTGAAATATTTTTCAGCCATGAGGGACCAAATGGCGGAAGACAATGGCCAATATTATCAGTTTCAGTGATGAAGTGGGTGTGGAAGGGCTTAGGTGCACCAGCGGTCCTGCAGGTAAGCGTGGTGGGGATGTTGATAGACAACAGAATAGGAATTATGTATTTATTTTATTTTCCCTTTTCAGTTGTCTGTCAACTTCCCCTCTCCCACCCTACCGTGCCCCACCATGCTTACCTGCATGGACCGCCGCTGATGGGTGGAGCCAGTAGTCTGCATACTGTGCTTGAACATAGTAGTAATAGAGCTCCAAATCTTTTGCGCAGAGTTCTACCAGTTCGTACGGCAGAGTTAATGTTTCCCAGGTGAGTCTGGGTTGTTTGCCAGCCAAGGTAAGCCTGATGACGTTGAAACAAAGACAGCGAAAGAAATGTCTGGTGAGTGGAACTGGCACATTACCAAACTGGGAAACTAACTAGAAAAGACCACCATTTTGGCAAGTGGAATCCTGCCAGCTGGGGTTAGAAGCAGCTTAGACAATATGGATAGCCTATTCTCCAGCCATGCGAGAACTCTACTATAGTTGTCGCAGATGATGGCCTCCAAATCCGTGCTTACAGTGTCAGCTGGCCATCACAGCCGGAACTCAAGGGTGTATTTGATTGCAGCCATAGTGAGGCGATACATGACAGATTTGGGCTTCTTAATGGTAACGTCATTAAGATATCCAAATCAACTGAATTCCCTCAATACTGGGGGAGGGGGCATTGGTGACTGGGTTTTAAATGTAAAGTGTAACGTCATCGACATACACAGCTCCAACTAGGTGACTAGTTTAAAAGTTTGACTCTTTCTCAGAATGGTGCTTTCATAGCCTTGCCACCAGGGGTTCCATTCTGATCATAAATACGTGAATCAAAAAGAGGCACCACTGTTTGGTGTCTCTCTCAACAGCAAAAGCAGGGGTTACAGTGCTGTTAAACTGTAGCCAGGCAGTGGGATGAATATGAAGTAGTTTGATCCATGCCAACCACTTGTGACTACAGACTATACACTCCAACAAAGCAAAGAGATATTTCCACTCAAGCTAATCAATTGTGTTAGTTGCATTGAGAAAGATGGCAGCTGCACGCACTTGAGTATCAAGGGAGTGTATCAGCGAGACAAGGCTTCACAGGTTATGTGGAAGTAGAGCGGCCGGGATTAAAGTCCGACTGGTCAACCCAGACTATGATGGGCAAAAGTGGGCGAAGCCTGTTGCCAATAAGTTTGGCTAGGATCTTTTTGTCAATGTTTACCATAGACATTGGCTTATAGTAGTCTCAGTCGTCCGAAGGCTTGTCCAGAACTTTAATGATCAGTGCCTCACGTCGAAATGGCAGTAAGAGTTTCACTGTCCTGGCTTCCTAGTGCTTGGCAAGTAGAATAGGAGAAAGTATGCGGAAGTACTCATTATAAAAAAGGTAAGTTAAGCCATCTACACCTGGGACCTTATATCCCAGAAGGCTGTGCATGAATTGCTGCATGTTCTCAGCCTTGAAGGGAACATCAAGGTATTGCTAATGGGTGTCTTCTGGCCAGAGTAGCTGGAGAGCGCCAAAAGTGTTCCCTAAGTTGATCCGAGTTTGGGCTGATGCTGGAGTAGTATAGGTTGGAATAGTAAGATCTGAAAGTGTGCTCTGCAAGGGCACCCGAGCAATCAAATTGCTTTGTAATGTGGGAGGAAGTCCGCGGTTTATGCAGGAGGCACACCAGAGTTTTCCCATGTCTGCCCCCTTTGCCATTCTGCCTCACGATCGCATATTTGCCAAGGTAATAAGTCTCTCTCATTGCCAACTCCCAATATTTGGTCAGCTTGTCCCATATAGAGGACAAAAGCTGTGGGTTTCTGTTGAATAGAAATCTGACTCCAAGGATTTCCCTCAGTGAGTTTAATACCCCACACTGATTTGAGGTACAGGTGCTCATAGATAACAGTCTTAAACTCCTCCCACAGCGTCTACACAGAGGTCACAGATTGAGAGTAGTTGGCAAATTAATCAAGGATTTCTTGTTTGATATCCGCCCTAAAGACAGAGTCTTGCAGCGCATTTGGGGGGAGTCTCCAGGACTCGCCATGTATTGGATCAGTACATGGGCATGATCTGAAAGCGTCCGGGGTAAGTGATGGACCCGTGACATTAGCCCCCATGTCACTGGTGATCAGCCTAGCCCCCATGTCACTGGTGATCAGCCTACAGTCAATTCGAGAATAGGCAGCATAAGACATGCATGTACCCTCCAGGGTATCTGCAAGGTTTATCACCCTTTATTTAATGAAGTCCTGTTCCAACATAATGGTGTGGAGCTGGTGCCCTGCCTGTGGGTGTGGGTGCCTAGTGGTACCGGATTTGTCCATCATCGCCTTCAGCACCACATTAAAACCTTCCCAAAAGGATAGCATCAGGGTCCCAGCTGAAGCATCGCCCTCCAAAAAGAAATGTGGGCAGTCGGTGTTCGGACCGTAAACAGAGACAATAATTACTGGTGTTGGACTTGGCTCTCCCCTTAGTGTCACTCTCAAACTTCTTGTCTTCTCCGCTCCTGTTTTCTAAAATTAATTTGTGTTGGCATTAGAACTCTGTTCACTTGACGTGATAATAAATGATAAGGTGTTTGTGCCCTCTCTTTAAAAATAGTAAATGTGGCTTTTACCCAATGGGCACATTTAATCTACTTATATATCCCAAGTACAGAGATACTACTTGTACTCAGGGCCTGTAAATTAAATGCTAGTAGTGGACCTGCAGCCCTCATTATGCCACTCGCTGAAGTAGCTCTTAAAACAATGTCTCAGGCCTTCCACTGCAGCCTGTGTGCAGTTCAAACTGCCAATTCGACCTGGCAAAAGAAACCTTTTGCCAGTACCAAACATCAATTTTAATGCATTTAGGTCACCCCTAAACTAGGCCCTAAATAGGGTGCAATGTACTGAAAATGGTGGACAAATACTTTGAAGTTTTATATGTTGAGAAACTCCCAAATAGTTTTTTCACTACTGTGAGGCCCAACTCTCCAATATGATAATATTGGGTTACCTTATTACATATATTAAGTGCTAATTGTTGATTGTGGAACAGCTAGAAATGTCATGTTTGGTGTCAATGAATTGTAATTTAAAATCCTCGTAAATGGTAAAGTCAGATTTTACATTACAATTTTGTAAATGTATCTTTTAGAAAGTTGTTTTTTCCTACCCTAAACTTTCTGAGACCTTTTAGGAGTTTCCATCTGTCTGAGCCTGGTAATTGCTCCCACATCAGGAATGGCTTTTGGACCAAGACAGTGAACAATAGGACCTGGGTGTAGCTGGGAGAAGGCCACCCTGCTACGATGGGAGGGGGTGAGCTTTACTCTTCCCCACATACATTTCAAATGGCTGCTTCCAGCATACTCACAAAGGAATGAGACACCAGCCTTTTATCACACTAGACCTCTTGGAGCATGGGCAGGGGAAAAAAGGAGATGGAAGGAACTTTCCAGATCCAGATTCAGGTGTGGACTAGAAGTTTCCCCCACTTCAAAGGGTGGCACCAAGTGTAAGCATTGAACCTCCTGAGCTACTCATTAGTACTCTGATGGATGTGTGGACATTACAGAATACGGACTGCCTTGTTACCCTGACTGCCCTGCTGCTTGACACCTGCCTTGTTCTTCAGAGGACTACTCTGCTGCTTGAGACATACTTTGTTCTTCAGAGGACTACTCTGCTGCCTGAGGCTTACCTTGTTCTTCAGAGGAGTTATTGCAGTTTGAGGCCTGCCCTGCAATCTGAGAAGGAAGACTGGGCATGCTCCCTTCATCCCAGGCTAACCTGATTGACTTAGTGGGTCAGTTAGCTGACCTTGTGTCCTGAGCTACAGGGACAGAATAAGCTCCAGAGGCCTCCGTGCAATGTCTCAGCTGACCTGCTTCATCTAGCCCTTTCTGGACATGAAATCAGACGTGTCTGGACCTGTAGCTGGACATGCCTGTGCCCTTCTGGACTCTGTTGAAGTAAGGTCCTGAACCCCAAGAAGTACCTCCCCGGGTTCTGGACCATTGGCTTTCATCAGTTGACCTTCTCCTGTGTAATCCTGAAGTTTTGAGTTCTGCCTGCTGTAATTTGAGATACTAACATTTTCAGTGGGACTAACCTATTCCCTGTGTCCAGTCTGCAAACCATCATGGTCAGAGTGAACTTGTGTCTTTGACATGGTCTAGCATATCCAGATACCCACAGTTAGCACTACCTACTTCATGGCACTTATTGTACTTAAAAATCTTTAATTCTGCATATCTTAGATTCTTCAGATTGGATTTTTGTTCTTAAGGTCTCTTTATATTGATGAAATATTGCTCTTGCCTTGGTCCCAGACACTGCATGGCCCTCCATGCACTTGTGATTTGCGAGACCACATCCTTTTCTCCATTTTTCTTTTCTTTCCCCAAGTTGCATGTTCACTCTGTGATGTAGGTTGCTGTGTGTGCCTTCCCTGGTGGCATGATGGGAGCTATTGGCCTTAGAAGCCAGTTGACTAAACTCAATAGTCAATAGTCTGATTTATAAAAATCCATTTGAAGGCTCCAGAATCTTGGCAATAGTGACAGGTGCACCTAATATTCACATTTACGAGGAGAAACTGTCAAGATTAATTGCTCTGCCTAACCTGAACATTCCATGACCCTAAGGGCAGCAGCAGGTGCACTCCAAGACTAATTACTCTGCTCATGCTGAACATTCCATGACCTTAGGGGCAGCAGCAGATGCACACCAAGACTAATTACTCTGTTCAAGTTGAACTTTCCATGATTCTGACCGCAGCAGAAGGTGCACTTGTCAATCAAACTCACATGGAGTAACTGACAAAATTCAACTGGTGTTGCTTTCTAGAAACACTAGGCCAGCTTTTATCTAAAGGCTGCTCCCACCCCGGTTTCCTGCTTGGCCTCTTTGTCCAACACTCACCTGCTTCCCTTCACCAAGCCCCTTCATGGCAGTGTTCTGGCCATCCTCAGTTCTCCGTTTCAGGGTGCAGCTGCTCCCTGATCCTGTCCTGACCCGGTGACCACTCCAGCATCTCATTTCCTAGAAGAAGAAAAAGACAACAAAATAAACAATCTGACATCAAGAATTCTTGCTGAAAACTGTTCTCATTTCTTGTGCTCTGAGCAATGTAGCAGTAGATTCTAAGAAACAAAATTACCCTTTGATTTTTGAAGAGCACAATTAACTCTTGCACTAGCATGGCTCTGCCAAGAATAAACCTTCCTGGTCTATTCTTTCGGTGTCCCCTAAGGGTGCAAGTTGGATGGATTCCAGCTTGACACACGGACAACAATTGAGATACCTAGACTCAGCACATGATAAGTGGGTGAGATTTCTTGCACTGCACTTGGAAAGCAACAGGATAATTATGTTGACATCCGTCAAGCGATTTATTAGAAATCTATGCTCCAACTTCACAGTGACACAAGCCCTCTGACTGGAAAGGCAGAGCACTACTAGATGTGTGTTGGTGTACAACCAAAGGACATACAAATACGTTATGATGATTCTGTTTAATATCTATAATGTGAGTTAAAACACTGTTCTTTCAATTCACAGATACTCCTCTGATCAGGCGTTAAGAGAAGATGGGTGACATGCCTTTTTGAGACCCCATTGTAGCTACCACGGAGGAGCACCACAGCATCTTGTTTGTCTTTCTCAACCCCCTTTCCCCTTGCGGCCTGTGACCGTTACAGTGTCATTTTCTGCCACTGGAGGTTGACCCTAGGAGGAATAAAGGTATATAGTGTCTCCCTATTGGAACTGCCTGGGATTCAGGTGAGTGGCTCATAACAGCTCTATTTTTTCAGAATTGGTATGGAACTTTTGTTGTGTTGCCTTTTCACTTTTTTCAGCTTGTGTGCTGCATAAATAATTTCAACGTTTGCCTCTACCTTTTACCTGACTGCTTTTGTGTCAAGCTACTATAGAGTTAAGCACAGGTTAATTTAGAAACTTTTGTGGTTCTGGTGGAAATGGCTGAGGCAATCAGGGAGTGCTTTGATGGAGACGGCAGAGCTGCTCTGATCTTATTGGACCTCTCTGCCGCCTTCAATACGGTTCCCCACCAGCTTCTCCTTTCTCGCCTTTTTGCCATTGGCATCTCAGGGGTTGTGCGTTCCTGGCTGGAGTCCTTTTTGGACACTCGTACCCAGCAAGTCTGGATACCTCCTTTCTCATCCTCGGCCAGGGAGGTCTTAACTGGAGTCCCTCAGGGCTCCACTCTGAGCCCTTTACTTTTTAACATCTATTTGACTCCTTTAATCTCCCTGGCAGAAGAGCTGGGGGCCAAAATTATGGCCTATGCCGACGACACCCAGCTTCTATTTACCTGGAATGGCCCCGACCTGTGCACAGAGGCTACGCAGATTTGCCTCTCCGCCGTGTTCACATGGCTTGCCCAGGCTAATCTAAAATGTAATGAGGGGAAATCGGAAATCCTTCTGTACGGCCAATTTCCGCCCAACTTTGTGGAGGCCCTGTGGCCCTCCGATTTTCCCCGGCCACTGTCGCAGGGAGGCCCTGTAAAAAATCCAGGGGTTTGGTTCGGGGAGGATCTCAGATTCTCTGATCACATCAAGAGACTTACAGGTCTTTTTTTCGGCACACTCAAGTCACTTAGTCGATTTTTCCCTCTGCTTCCTCAGCCAGCCAAGGAAATGGTGGCTCGGGCACTTATTTTGTCCCGCTTAGATTATGCTAATGCGCTCTTTTTGGGCATTCCGGGCTACTTAAGGCACAAACTCCAACTGATTCAAAATGCGGCGGCCAGACTCTTATTTAACATCTCTAAGAGAAACAGCATAAGGGCCCACCTCAGCGACCTCAACTGGCTGCCTGTGGCCCAGAGAGTGCAGTTTAAGGCCCTTACTTTAGCGCACAGAGCCCTGCACGACTCGGGACCATCGTATATTAGGAAATGGTTGTCCTTTTATACTCCCCAACGCTCTTTGCATTCTGCTTCAGACCGTTTCATGGCCACCCTGGCTTTCGATGCTCCAGATTGGGTGGCCAGTCACTCTCGGTTAAGGTAGCTGTGCTTTGGAACAGCCTTTCAGTCGCATTACGCCACACGCAGGATCTAGGTGTCTTCAAGAGACTTCTCAAAACCCACTTCTTTAACTCCATGGCTGCTAAGGCAATTCCCCTCCTGTGCTGGGAATTGCTATTTGACATTATTTTATGACGAGCTGGGCTCGTCATCAGTGTACGAGGAGGCTACACCATGACGAGCCCAGCTCGTCATCAGCTTGGAAGGGGTTAAGCAAGCTTTCTTATAATTCTTCCCTTTCACAAGTTTGAGTCGGTTTCGCGCCAGGATACTCCTGAGTAGTTGTGCGCGTTATAAGTCTCTTATAACATAACATAGCATAACATAACCATAACAAGCATTGTGCTCGTTACTTGAGAAGGGGTTTCACCCCTCAATCAACCCTATTTCTTACAAATGGGGTCCCGTAGAACACACCCTTGATATTGGCATATCTGCCCTTCCTATCACAGACAGCACTCCATGTGCCACAGGACACCTAAATGGATCACCACGGCTACTCTTTTGGCATAGGCCTAATACAGAGTAACATGTGCCTCAATGTTATGTTATGTTAATGATTTTGCAAAGTGCAATCGTCGTCTTGGTTCTACTGTCAGACCTGATGTCTCGTTGCAAAGGCAGAGAAAAAGAATTTAAATATTGGAGCAAAAAAGCCAAGTTTTTGGTTGTTTACTACATTTTAGAAGATTTGGCTGAGTCCTTAGATGGTCAGGCATTAAGTTCCACTATTTGGATGCAGAGTAGGCCTAGGCAGTGCTTGCAGAGTTTCACTTCGCGCAATCCCGCGGTATTACCAGAAAACTCAGTCAAAGTCAGCAGAGTTCTGCGAGCAGAAGGAGTACCAAACTTCTTTGCTAACTATGGGTTGCATACTCTCCTGAACAAACCGCTGTTGTTACAAAATTACATGGTTATTTTCAGGGCCTACTTTTGGGTCATTCAATGATAAAAGAAATTGACCATTAGGTGTCAGTATTGTATTTACAAAATCTTTCAAAACTATTTGCAGACTTTGAACCATGTTAGGCATGAAAATGAGAAACAACACATTTAAAATGTGTTTTCGTCTGTTTCGGCATGTAAAAGTAGCTTGTTGTAATTTAAATATGTGTGAGTTTGAATGTACAAGTGAAGAAGGCATTCAGGCAGGTGTATGAAGGCGGGAGAATCTTCGAGGGGCATACAAGTGATCTCTCAAGCAGAGCAGGTATTGTTTAACCCCTTCCACGCAGGACTAATTCCCCCGCGGTTCAGGCGGGGAGGGGCCTCGTGACGAGCCCAGCTTATGCTGCACAGTGGAGCTGTGCTCATGACAAGCTGGGCTCGTCATGACTCCGCCCACTCCAATAGAACCCCCGCACAGGCGGGGAATCAGCCGCGTGTGGCCTAGCCGCAGCAGTTGAGCTTGTCATGAGCAGAGCTCCATTGTGCCTCATGACGAGCTGAGCTCGTCATAAGCATGGAAGGTTTTAATGGTCACCGTAATGCACGTTTGTTCATGGACTCTGGTGATAGAGAAGGCAGTGCAAACTCGCTTCTGTTTAAGGCTGCAAGACCTAATAGTGTCACCATCACTTGTGCTGCTAGGATCACACTCATTTGTCTTACTGTGTCCTGTCTGTGGTACCCGTGGAAGCTCAGGTAACCCTCACTTCAGCTGTCACTCTCACCTGCATCACCCTCACTCCAACTCCCTCACTCTTGCCCCCTCACTTGTGCTGATTGTGTCCCCTTTGTACTACATTGTCCTGCACGGTGATTGTCACCCCACTTGTGAATCCCTCATTCACGTCACCCCAATTGTAACACACTTTTGTGCTGAAAATCTCACCCTCACTTATCTAATCCTCACTCGTGCAATACTCGCCTGCGTCTCCCTACTCTCTGGTGTCTTCTTGTCACACTCACTCGTGTGACCCTCACCCGTGTCTCCCCAACAGGTATTGCCCGTTGCTGTGTTCCATGAAATCCCTTCAAAGTGCCAGGTGCCCCCTCAATTGTATTACACACTCTTGTGGTGCTTGTGTCATTGTCTCTCATGTAACCGAATAGAGCTGGTGCCACAACAAGGCAATCCCAAGCAGTGTCCTAGGTGCCATCAGCTCAGTGGGGCAGATTGCCATCACAGTCGTCAAATATGGCCGTGCCAATGAAGACTCCAGCAGGGGTGATAATATGTAGCCTCACCTAAGGTGTCAAAGCCCTCACAGAGTGGACTGTCTCATTGCAGGCAAAGGAGCTGACATTTCTCTCCCAAGATGAGTTACTCATGTGAGATTGGAATGCAGACACCATGCAGGGGCACTGCCAATTCACTTAATTGCTGCACACTTTATCAATCAATAGCCCACACAGACACAGAGATTATTTTGGTGCAGGTGACACTTGGTCATGATTCTAGTTCAGTCCATTTGTGGCAGCCCAACCCTCTTGCTCAGGATTGCTGTTATTTACAGCTCCGCTCGCACCTTGCACTTCTGGCTGAAGGCATCTCTTAGCCATGTCCAAGACTTTTAAATCGAGGACAGGGGCGTGCTTTATCCTTCACTGCTGCCCCTCTTGGAACACCCAAGCAAAAACCCCTGTACCGAACAAGGACCTCTTTATCTTTCAGAAAAGCTTCGCTGTTCAATAATCCATTGGTGTGTCCCAGTGCTACCGCTTTAGTGTGTGGTTCTTGCTTAGCTCCAAGATGCTGTTGAAAGTAGTGGAGCCCATTACAAAACATCCTCCTCCTTCTTCCTTCTCTCCTCATCCTTCCTCCCTCGCTCCCTCTTTCTTCCCCCACCCTGATCATCCCTCCTTCCTTCTCATCCATTCACCTCCTCCTCATCATCCTCGAACAGTACTCATTAAATCAACATCCCAAGCAAGGATAAATCGACCCCAAAAGATTAAAATGAATTGCATACAGATTGCACATAGATCTTTGCAACATGTGCCTTAACCCACGGATGCATTTTATTGAGGCACAAATTCACAACATGCAGTTTAGACTTAAATCGCTGCAGCAATTGCATCAAACCCCGGACACTTCATATTGGAGTGTACACATGAAACCTGAAGGGCACATGGTGGCATCTCTGTAGTGAGCTTGTAAACCCATTGAGCTATAATATTAGGACTGAGGTTTGTGGTCATCAAAGTACAAACAGAACTTTACAGCAGTTTTGTGTAACTGGTGCGGTTACAACATATAGAGGACAAACCTGTGCTTCTGAACTGCCTGATAGGGTTGGGACTGGGTCAGTAACATGGAAATCATGACTGCACCAGCCCTACAAGCCTGTCTGAGGCTCTGACCAGTTAGGCACATTTCCTGTTAGGCTGCTGCCTCCAAAAGGGAGGTAGGGCTGGGACACAGTCAGTCCTCTGCCAGGCATGCCAGTTGGACTGACCCTGCTCCATTCCTTCCAGCCTGTCCGATACAAAGGATCTCTTGTCCCCATCAGGACGGTCAGCATTGCACTAACTAGGACCTTCCTTCCTGCTGCCACATGACTTGAATCGTGTGGCCTGCGGTTAAGAACCAGAGTGTGGTTCTTGCTCGAGGCAGATGTTCTACAACCCTGTAATTACCCTGTCTCATTGGGTCACTAATGGACTAGGCCTGGGCTTGAGCCTCTAGTTGTCAGCAGACACCATATAGCGTTTCCATCTGAATGTCAAAGGAGTGGCAAGACAAGAGTCTACACACTTCATAACCCACTCTTTTGTCCAAAGCATTAGGAAGCAGAGCAGCCCCTATAGTGTCAGACTATGAAGATGATTACGATTTAGGTAAGAAAGCATTCCGACAGAATTGGTCTCGGAATGGTTTCCGACTGAATTGGATCGGGGTGTCCGACCAACCGATTATAATGCATCCAGATGCCTCCCAATGCGATTAGGTTGTAAACCCTTTGACTTCAATGCAAGCCTGTTTTCCGACCGAAAACACAGGCTCCCATTGAAGAAAGGGGTGGCTGGGGAAAATCGTGCACCTTGTGGCGGGCACCACTTGGTGCCTGCCACACCATGCATGGTTGGAAAGAGGGGACCAATGATTACCCCCCACAGGCCCAATTTATTCAATATTTCATTGTGATTGTCTGTCGAATCCCCCCAACCTGCCCCCCCCCCACTCTTACCTGCACGGGCCACTTCTGTTTAAAGGTTTCAATAAGGATTGCTATCTTCTCTTCAGTAAGTGGGGTGAAGGTGGTCAGTATAAGGGGGCACTAATTAGAGTTAGCGGAGGTGGTTTTCTCATCCATGTCTCTATCAATGAGGGCAGTTCTGTATTATCCGATATTCCAGTAAAGTCTAAGACTACATTGTTTACTTTAGTACAAAAAAGTCAGCTATTTTGTCATGTAATAATTGTTGGTCTGGGTTAACCATGTCAAATCATTCAGTAGGCACAGATTCTGGACCACGAGGCAGGAGTGAGATGCACCTCCAGGAGCCCCTGGTGGGGGGAAAAGCCCTGCCACACCTTCCACCTCACTAAGCCCCTGGATTTTCCAGGAAATCAGTTTTGCAGGAGGCATTCAGTAGATGAGTGTACAATGTGTGAGACCTCGTGAAGAAATTAAGTGTCTGGTGTAATGAGCATTGGCAACAGAACTGACCATGGTTACAGTGCAGAGATTAAGCATGGGCGAATTTTGCGGATCTCGCGTTCGCGAATTTTGCGGATTTGCGGATTCGCAATCCGCAAAATCCGCGAATTCCCGCGAATTTGCGGATTTTTTTTTTTTGTGTTCGCAATTGTTTCTGCCAGTTCGCGAGGATTTGGTACTAGTTCGCAATTGCGAACTTACTTGTCGGCTCGCAACGGTCGCGACTATGTTGTTTCTACGTCTGGTTCATCATCACAGCCTCCCAGCACCCTGTTTTACCACTGGCACCCTCTCTTTGACCCATGCCACCCTCTGTTACATCAATGCCACCCTCTGGTTCATCATCACTGTAGAAGATGGGGGGGAAAAGCAAGCCCACCTGCCCTGCTTGAACTGACATGAATTAATTTGGGGTTACTTTATTAACAACACCTGCCCTGCCCCAACTGACAATAATGAATTAGGGGCTAATTAATGTGTCACTGAAAGAATTTAAAGTTCCAGCCTGGCACCTGCTTGTCTGCTCCTTTAGCTGTAAATCAGGACCTTTGTGGCATACAGTTAAGGTCAGAGCAGGGTCACACAATAGTTGCAAGCAGGCAACCGAATTCTGGAGGGCCCCCTCAGGAAGCACTACAAAGAATCGTTACAAATCATGAGGTTGACCTTTTGCACCTGCTCATTGCTTTTGCTTTTGCTGAAATCGTTTTTCGTTTTTTTTCGCGCTATTCGCGGGGCGCGGCGTCGTGCGAAACCGACCGCGGAAGCCGCCAATTCGTGCGAATGAGCATTTTATTTTTTTGCGGCTTGTTGTTTCGCGAGTTTTTTTGCAGTATTCGCGAGCCGCTTGCAGCGCAACACGCGAATTTACCCCAAGGTCGAGTACGGGCGCGGCCATTTTGTTTGCGTGACGTATTTCCGTTTCCGCCCGCTATGTATAATCTCGCGCAGTAAGCGCATTGCGAGTAGAGGTAAGCACGAGATCGCGCGGGAAATCTAGAGGTTCGCACGAGATCGCGAGGAAAATCTCGCGCGAACTTACTTTTGCGCTCGTGAACGGGCGCCGGCCATCTTGTTTTTCATTCATTTCCTGTGTCTGGGCATGGTGTTTAATCCTCTTGGTATCTTTGCCATCCTTTGCTTGTTTTCAGTTTTTTTTTTTACGATTTTGCTTCTTATCTATCCCTCTCTTTTCCTAGCTGTATATTTTTGTCTTTTCTGCTATTTTTCTTTACTTTTAAACTACTTTTTTAAACTCTTTTCTTTTCTTCTTCCCTATCCTATTCTTTCTTAATTTTCTACTTCTTCCTACCTTACCTGCCCAGACCATGGTCAAGCCAGGCGCCGTGAAGCTGCCCAGGCACTTGAGGGCCGCAGCGGCGGCGGGGAGTAGTGCTGGACCCAGTGGCAGGACAGCATGCGGGAGATTGAGGGGGGAGCAGGTGACGCGACGGGAGATCTTCAGCCCGGAGGAAGTGGGCGCGCTGGTCTACTTCGTCCAGCGCCGCCTGCCCAGGACCATCGCGGGAGGCGGCAGGATCGCGGCCGGCGGCTACAACATGCGGGAGCGCCGGAAGCGGTGGGAGAAGGTGTGCTGGGCCATATCCCACCTCTACGGGGTCCAGCGCACCTACAGCCAGGTCACCCATCGCTGGACGGACCTCCTGGACCGCGAGCGCGACCTGCTGGACCAGCTCGGCTTGGAGATCCCCGGGCTTGGTGAGTAGTAGTAGCCATTTAATCACTCACTACTATGATGTTTTCTCCTGCTCTGTGTTGTTGTATTGCAAATATTTGTTTTTTACATGGAGCAAGCCAATAATGCCGCTGATGACGATTACATTGTAGTTAAATTATATTTCAAAATCTTCTGTGCATTTCAGGTGCACTGCTCTCCTTCTCAGTGGCGTTGCTACTATGCTTATTTGTTTTCTATTTTGTGGTCTTATTGGCCTGAGTAACAATTATGTATGAGTGTACTTTACAGAACTGCGTAATGCTAGACACTAGGGGGCAGATTACATTTACAAGCCCCTTGCGCCACGTTTACGTTGCCTTGCGTGACGCAACAGCGGCGTAAACGTGGCGCATCCCTGAGAGTCATTTACAGCGTGACGCATCTAGGGAGATGCGTCACGTTTTAAAGCCATGGGCCTGCGCCACAATGGGTGCGTTCCTAGTATACAGGGTGGGCGGTCCTGCAGCTGTGCGCCTCGCAAAAGTGCCTGCGTGAAATCTACAAGATTTAACGCAGGCACTTCTGCGACGCTGCTACGTCAATTCAATTCCTTATGCCTGCTTGAAGCAGGCGTAAGGACGGACACAGCATGTTAAGTATTGGGTGGCCCTGAGCATTACTGGAGTTGCATTGCGTTGGCGACGTGACTCCAGCGATGCGCCGCTCTTACGTGACGAGATGCGTAACGCAAGTGCCTACCCTTGCGCCAGGGCGCGCCGCATTGTAAATGAGGCGCATCTGCCGTGTCGCAAGGGTAGTTTTGCGTGACGCATTTGATCTGGCGCATCTCTGGAGATGCGCCAGAACACGTAAGTAAGTATGCCCCTAAGGGGCAGAATTGCAATTACCGTCGCATCCCTGCAAAGTAGCAGGGATGCGCCAGTAATTGTGCGGCCCGCTACCACCACCAAACATGGTGCGCCGTATTTGCAATGCGGCGCACTATGGGCCCAAAACGTCACCGAAGCTTTACTGCTGGAGTTGCGTCGCAACGATGGCGCAGCTCCATCAATGCTCTGGGGTACCCTATCTCCCCAATGCTGGGTCAAGCCGTACGTCTGCTTCAAGCAGGTGCAGGGTTTGTGTGACGCATCATTGTCCTAAAGGTGACTGATTGATATTTTGTAGATTTCCCTCAGCCACTATTAGGATGTGTTCCAGCGCAGGAATGCCCTCCCTTGCGCCGGAACGCCCCCTGATGGCGCAGGGCTTTATAACGGGATGCATCTCCCAAATGCGTCACGTTGTTATAATATTATACGCCGCACCATGGCGCCTTTTTTTGTTTAGCTGCTGCGTCACAAAAGTCACGCAAGAACGGCGCAAAAGAGCCGCAAGGGCTTAAATCTGCCCCTTCCTTTGTACCCCTGACAATAAGAAAAATAGTGGCGGTGGATTGATAGTTTGACTATTTAAATGACTGGTAATGTAGCAGGCAACTGTTAGTGTTGTCACTGATCTGACTGAAATCACAATGGAGTTTGTCTGTCACTTTGCGTCTTGCCTGCGGACTGCTGCCTGCCAGTCCTAGGTGAACGTTTCAGTACTTTGTTTAGTGAGTTACGTGACTTTCGAAGTCACAGGTCCGCAAATAAATGAAAAGTAACCATAATCAATATAATTTCGCGGAAATATTTTGTTATTGTTCTTTTGAAATGTTTGATTTGGTTGACATTGACAAGCAACAATCATCCATGTTTTCTGTTCTTTCTTTCATGTTGTACGTCAGCTCCCCCCAGGGGCGAGAGGAGGACACAGGAGCAGCAGGCGGCGGATGCTGTTCATCAACAGGGCCAGGATCGGGCAGGCGAGGGCTCCTCTGCTGGCCCCAGTAAGTTTTCATTTTAGACTAGTACCTATTTTTCCTAGCGTTCCTCATTTGACTTTTTTCAAAATTGTCTTTGCTCTTCTTGTAGACTGTATCTAAATTCTTATCCTGCCTCTACTATGACTCCCTGTGGTATTACTAGATTATTCTTATTAGTCTGTCTGTGTAGCTAACTAAGATTGCACGGTTGGCGAAACTCCCATGATTCTAGTCAGCAATAGCTCTATCAACTTAGTGCAGTCCTCTGGGATTGTCCATAATGTCTTTTGAAGTGTTCTATCTGGACTCATGCTTGCAAAAATTGCAAAACCTTTCGCTCAGTCACTCTAGTCTGGACCAAAAAACACAGATTGTATTTAAGTTTAAAAGCTTTATTAAAAGTAAACACATTTATTAAAATGAAGTCATAATAAAACTAAACGTTTAACTGATAATGGAAAAGTGGTTAGTGCTGACGATTAATTGAAGACATTTCTTGTGGTCGAGCCGAGCTCTCACCTGGTTTCAACTTGATCTTGTTGTTAGAAGTCCATCTTCTGTCTGTGTGGAGAAAAATGGTGCGTGTTAAAAAAACAGCCTTCATCAGTTGTGCCAAAAAGTGCAGCAAGACAACCTTCCCTGGAAAAAGGGACATTTTTTTTAACTTTAACGTAGACAGTCACAAATTACATTGTTTTCACATGTCTTCATTCCTAGACCAAATACTAGTGACTAGTGAGTGCTTTATTCTAACATTCTTAAATGTACTTTGTAGGTGGAACATCTGGTGGCGGGGCCAGTGTGGAGGTGGTGGTGCTCGACACGGAGGCGGAGGGCGATTCTTCAGGGGAGGAGGCGGCGGCTGTGAGAGTTGAGACGGTGGTGGTGGCGGCCAGAGGTAAGCTCTTATATATTCCTTACTTATTGAGATTGAAGACTAGCTGGGAAGGCAAGAATATGAGATGCATGGCTGGGTGAATGATGAAGCAATGATGGGTGGAAGGACAACAGCCTGGGTGGGTGACACAGAAACTGTATGTGTCCATATACCTGGATCATGCTACTATCTGACTCTTAGATAGCATATGTGTATCTAGAGCAGGGCTACTCCTAGTACGGCCCGCGGGCCGGTGGTGGCCCGGTAAGCCTTCCTTGGCGGTGCGCAGACCTTGCAGACAATCACTGCTCCCCCGGCCCCCACAGAGCAGAGGCTTTTTTGTATTTCACCTGTTAGCGCCCCTGCATCTCCACTCTGACAATCACTGCTCCCCCGGCCCCCACAGAGCAGAGTGGAGATGCAAGGCCACAAAGAGGTGAAATAGAACAAAGCCTCTGCTCTGTGGGGCCGGGCAAGCAGTGATTGTCAGGGTGGAGAAGCAGGGGCGCTAAAACAAACAAAGCCTCAATAATATGTTAATGGTCTTTTAAAGACCTGTTAAGTACTTTGGTGTTGTTGTCTGTGTGTGCGCGTTGTGGAAGCGGTCTCAACCCGGGCCGAAGGCTGACACAGATAGACACACACACAGTGAGATGACAGAGGGGGAGGGAGAGGGAGGGCAGGAGGGAGAGAGAGATGGAGGGAGGGCAGGAGGGAGAGCAGGAGGGAGAGAGATGTATGTAAATGCTGGGTCTGGTGGCTCAGTGGATGAGGGCATCTGCTGCAGGGACCTGTGTGCAACCTCATGGTCACAAGTTATCGTTTTGCTTTAGCCCCGCCCCCTCTGACTCCGCCCCCACCAGTGCGGCCCTCGGCCCCAAACTACACTGTAAATGTAGCCCCTGAGAGAAAGTTTGTGAGTACCCATGATCTAGAGAGAGTAGACGGTCAGTGGATGAACTAAGTGTAACTTTGAAGAGCATGTAACACTGCACCCGCACGTCCGTTCCAGTGTAGGAAAGGCAAGGAAAAGAACTTTTAATTTTGTCCAAATACTACCATAAATAGTAGCAGTAGTTTGTATTGCAAGCACTGCATAGATCCGGTTATTATGGTGGCCACTCCCTACCTCTCTTAATAAGTTTAGTAGTACTCAGTCATTCATGTGTGGATGTATCACAGGTCACTCAATAAAAAGCAAAGCACCTAAAGTCATCCCATATATAAGCAAAAACATCCCATGTGAAGTGATAGATAATCAGATTATTTATCTTCTTCAATTTTCCATTTCTAGTACTCATTTCCACTGTAGGGTGAAAGTTAAATTAATTAAGCAGTAGCCCTTGAGTTGTAACAGAGTATTCTCAGTGCCACCCGTAATAGAAAAGTAAGAGCTTCACCACCTGCATGTACTGGACGGGTACAGTAACGCAACGGCAACGCAAGTCTAGGTCACTCCTCATGGCGTGCGTCTCTTTTTCTCGGGTGCAAGTTTACTGCGCTGGCATTATGCCGGCTTGCAGAAAATAACGTACCAATTTTCCAAAACAAGAGATAAGAAGAAGAATAAGACTGGTGTACTTTCATAGTCGACTCCAATGGAAGTCCACAGTGCTCGTAGAATTTGTTCCTTAAACTCCCACTAATGTTAGAGCAAGGATGAAGAAGTGTGAGGTTAGATAGATACTGGCCTCAATAGTTATGTAATGCGCTTGCAAGTTGCTAGTTGTACTGCAACACAAATTTCTGCTGAATGATTGAGTTAATCTAAAAGAGCATTGGTTACAGACTATGTCTTTCTTTCTTCATATAGGTTCTCCTTCCAAACGGACAAGGAGGAAGGAGCTGGCTAGAGCGGCCCGTCAACGGAGGATCGAGGCCACTGTTGCGGAATATCGGCGGCTGGTGGCCCTGGAGGACGTGGAAAGTGTGCAGTCGACAACTACAACAACGTCGTCTGCATCGGCCTCCGTGGCCCCACGGGCTGCCACCCAGCACAGTGGTCCACCCAGACTGAGCCGGGCTGCCAAAGGCAAACGCCACCACCGAGCAGCAAGGCCAACAGCTGCCTCTCACAGGCATTGCACCTGCAAGGCAGTGAAGGCACGCCTGCGCCGCACCACCCTGATGGTGTCCCGCCTTCAGCAGGAGCTCGCCTTGCTCCGCGAGGAGCATGATGCCCTGGCCCAAAAAGTTAACAGCATCCACCCCTAGTGTCCCTTGCCCCTTTTTTAGAGACTTTTGGGGGGTGGGAATTGGGAGTTGGGTTTTTGGGGACTTTTGAAGGACAATCGTTGGGGTTAGGGAGGGTCTTGCGGGAGATTATTTTGTTAGGGATATAAATATACTTTTTCAAACTTTATCTGAGCATACCTGTTTTTTACTGCTTGCCTGGTGGGTGGGGGTTTAACGTTGACTGTTTTCCTGAAAGTTTAGTTCCATTTTCTTCCTTTAAGTGTAAATGCCCAAATGTTTTCAACACTAAGTGCCTCTCACAGACTAAGTGAAGTGAATCCAAGAGTCCTAGGGCTTTAGTAGTACTACCTTCAGTCTCTCGTCTCTCGTACTAATACTCCATTATACCCCCAAACCACCAAACGCTTATCTTACCTGTAATTTGTGTTTGAAAGTAGGGCTAGACCCAGGGCTGGCTCCACGGGAAACACCGAATAACGTTGGCAATCTTGGTCGGATAAAATTTCCTCATAGCGGTGGTACTAGTGGTGTGACACAGTGGCAGTTGCATGCCTATGAAAAAAAAGAAAATGAAATCTGGTTTGTCCTCCTGAGCAATTCAACGGTACAACTGAGAATATAGCAGGTGACAGAAGTACAGTAGAGCAGTGCCACATTGTAGCCTAACAAATGGTAAAGTATAACTACTAATTCGGTTGAAGTTCTTTCACATTAGCAATGGTTCTTTGTCAAGCAGAGTAAGAATATATCCTCGGATTTCTTCACCAGCCTGTTGCTATCACCTTATCCTCCCCACCCAGCAAGTGTGTGGATTTATTGCTGTAATAATAATTTAGTCACACATCAATCAAAACCACACAGCCCGGGGGAAGAGGGTTAGGGTTTGAAAAATGGATGGGTAGGGGGGTTTTTGGGAAAGGTTTTGGGAGACAAGAAAAAATAGCACAGCATAGACAAACTATTGTGAACATAAACAAATCTTTGGGTACAAACCTATCCATCAATCTTTGAAAGTGCATGCACTACTGCATGCATGTCAGTGAAAAGTAAGTAGTACATTCGACAACTGTGGAAAGAAAGAATGCGACAGTACAGGGCCTGTGTGGAATTATTGATAACGATATTCAACATAAGGTCTCTGTAGCCAGATACCCGAGAGCCTTGCTGGTCACTATAAATCCATTCACAACAACACTCAATGGGGTTGGTCTGGAAGGTGTCAGGTTTACTCCCCGTGATCCAGTCGATGCAAATATGGTTCCACCTCCAAATGTCACCAACACCCAGAAGTGTAAACACAGGGTGTTCGAGCCATTAGGCGGGGGAGAAAAATAACAAACTAAAATAAAAAATGTGGGATGGGTAAAGGTAGGGTCAGCAGGGAAAGGATACCTGTAACAGAAGACAAGACAGGCATCAGTGAAGTGCTGTCCTAACATACAAGGGTACTCTCATATAGTCTCACTAAATAACCAAGGAAGTAGACAAGTACCTGAGCACCAAGAAAACATGACCTTGGATAGGAAATACTATAGCCCTTCTGCCACAATCTGTGAGGAAGGCCTAAGAAACACATAAACATATAGTTAACGAACACACTCCTGTCGCACCAAACACACTCGCGTTATACTAAGACATCAAACCCACTACTCACAACATACCACAAACTTGGTAGAGGACTCAATGTACAAAGGGGGTTCCAAATAGTCAAAGCAAAGATGTATGGTCCAACAAAAAGGAAGAGGGAAACGGTAGTGTGTAGGAAGCAAGAACTACAACACTGCGCTCTCTAAGTAATGACCCAGTAGAGAATCTTTGGTGAAGGTCAAACAGAAAAACGTAGTTGCGACCACCACTGAATTCTGCCAACAACACACCCCACGGTGCACTACACAAAGAGAACTGGGGTAGCCTGTAGTTACCTCACTACATGCCCAGTTATGGAGGTCCTTTGAAATACACAGTTATACAACGGAGACGCGTAGTTGTCCTTACTACCGCGCTCCGTTTTAATAGTACAAAAACGATCCCCGATGTGAACGCTAACACGTGGTATAGACTGCCACTGTGCTCCGCCACACACAATTCAACCAAACAGGAATTCATCAAAGGTAGAATTCTGTTAGAAAACAGTCACAGAACCTCCCTTAACAATCCGTTCAGGCAGTAATCAGCTGACCGCACCGGCGGCCGAAGAGTTTAGAGCGGCTTTACCTGAAGACGCGTGAAGTCCGTATACCGCCAAGGACAGAACACGGAAGCGCTCCCCACTGAGCCTCAGGGGGGGGGGGAACCGGGGAAGGTGATAGTCCACAGGAGACACGATAGAAAAGCATGCAGAGCGTCCGCTCTCATGCCGGTGAAGAACAGAAACCAGAATAACGCGCAACAGGAAGCGCGTCTGTTCCCCAGATAAACTTCCTGCAAATCTCCCGCCTACTCATGGGAAATGTAGTTTCATAGTACGGTAGGCGCTTAGGGGCTGCGTAACCTGACAGAAGGTATAGTAGATAGAAAAGGAGAAATTGCTTTTTTTCTAGGTGTCCCCTCACTCACCAGGGTTGCCCCTTGGTGACATGCTTCATCATTGGGGCCATCCCAGTCCTCTACGGCCTGGGGCGTGCTGCGACTTGCGAATTACGTAGGAGCACTTACAAATGACTATGTGTGGTGCAGATGTGATAGTGGAGTGGACTAAGTGATGTGTTAAGGGATCAATTTAGAAGCCTAGAGAGAGCCAAGAAATGCAGTCACAGTCAGAGAAAAAGGCAAGGGATACTGTATCTATGTGGTTGTAGTGGTCCTGTTGGAAGTGGTAAGTAAGTTGCCTGCAGAAAAAAAATCCTCCTATTAGCGGCACTCCTCCATTGCAGCCGACGCTTCGTCCATCGATGTTGGTCACCAGAAGACACCCTGTAAAAAAAAGCACAGCATAGACAAACAATTGAACATAAACAATTCTTTGGGTACAAACCTATCCATCAATCTTTGAAAGTGCATGCACTACTGCATGCATGTCAGTGAAAAGTAAGTAGTACATTCGACAACTGTGGAAGAAAGAATGGAACAGTAAAGGGCCTATGTGTAAATTATTGATAACGATATTCAACATAAGGTCTCTGTAGCCAGATACCCGAGAGCCTTGCTGGTCACTATAAATCCATTCACAACAACACTCAGTGGGGTTGGTCTGGAAGGTATAGTAGATAGAAAAGGAGAAATTGCTTTTTTTCTAGGTGTCCCCTCACTCACCAGGGTTGCCCCTTGGTGACATGCTTCATCATTGAGGCCATCCCAGTCCTCTACGGCCTGGGGCGTGCTGCGACTTGCGAATTACGTAGGAGCACTTACAAATGACTATGTGTGGTGCAGATGTGATAGTGGAGTGGACTAAGTGATGTGTTAAGGGATCAATGTAGAAGCCGAGAGAGAGCCAAGAAATGCAGTCACAGTCAGAGAAAAAGGCAAGGGATACTGTATCTATGTGGTTGTAGTGGTCCTGTTGGAAGTGGTAAGTAAGTTGCCTGCAGAAAAAAAATCCTCCTATTAGCGGCACTCCTCCATTGCAGCCGACGCCTCGTCCATCGATGTTGGTCACCAGAAGACACCCTGTCCACTGCCTGCCTGATGCTGAATTGTGGCTCGCTACTGTGAAGCCTGACTCCATCCTTTTTTCCCCATTGCAGAGACTGAAACCCGGCCTGTAATTATTCAACGAAAAACAGGAAGTGATATAATATTACAACACCACTGATAAATAAATATAAGGTATGTAGGCTGTGGAGTGCAAAAAGTCACAATTTGATTTTCCTAGTAGACAGTACAATATTTTTGAAAGTGCGTACTCTGAGTCACCTTTTGAAGGATAAATAAGTATGGGCAAATTAATGTAGCGGATCTTGCCCCTCAAGCTAGGTGTACTGTAAACTGTGTTTTAGAACAAAATTAGATCTTCCTAGCAGTGCTCCCACCCAGACCCTTACTAAAGCCAGTCGCAAAAATGTAGAAGACCCCCAATCAAATCTCAAAAAACGAGGCCTAGCAGAAAACTGGTGACAAAACTTACTTTGAAAGTAAAAGTAGGCCGAAGTACCCCCTTCCTAATTACCCATTACCCACCGTGGATTGCATTCAAACCACTTGCAAGCAACCAAGCAAAAGTAGCCATAGCCAGCATCGCTCCAAGACTCGAAATCCCCCCCACTCAAACACATGCAATAGAAATACTGCTAACCCTAACGAACCCTAAGTTAAGAATAGTGGCAAAGGCTTTCTTTAACTATGCCAAATCCCCCCTTTCCCACCATGGATTTTCTTCAAATGACTTGCAACCAAAATTACACTTTCTCACGAGTGCTCTAAGACCCCAGAACTCAGTTGGAAAAATCTAGAACACCCCGAAACACATGCAATCCTGCTGCTAGGGCTAACCCTAACGAACCCTAAGTTACAAAAAGTGCCAAAACTAAAGGCTTTTCCGCGCGGATTTTGTCCCAACCACTTCTACCCGGTATTAGACCTTCCCAGGAATGCCCCAAGACCCGGCACAACCCACCCGCCAAGAAGCATAACACCCCCAAACAGGCCAAAAGCAAAATCTCATACTTGCAATATTTCTGGGCCTTCGGTCCAAACGCGCTGCGTAGCTAGGCCATAAGTCGGGGTTGGCACGACGGATTTCCTGAAAAGCAAATGCAATCAAGATTAGAGTGTCCCAGCAGTGCTCCCAGACCACGAAACTCACCCACAAACACCAGGAAGCCCCCCAAACAGGCCCCCGAAAACGCTACATAGAGCAAAATGTCAGAAATAGCCAAAAAAAAAAATCGGCCTGGATTTTGTCCCAACCACTTCTACCCGGTATTAGACCTTCCCAGGAATGCCCCAAGACCCGGCAACCCACCCGCCAAGAAGCATAACACCCCCAAACAGGCCAAAAGCAAAATCTCATACTTGCAATATTTCTGGGCCTTCGGTCCAAACGCGCTGCGTAGCTAGGCCATAAGTCGGGGTTGGCACGACGGATTTCCTGAAAAGCAAATGCAATCAAGATTAGAGTGTCCCAGCAGTGCTCCCAGACCACGAAACTCACCCACAAACACCAGGAAGCCCCCCAAACAGGCCCCCGAAAACGCTACATAGAGCAAAATGTCAGAAATAGCCCAAAAAAAATCGGCCTGGATTTTGTCCCAACCACTTCTACCCGGTATTAGACCTTCCCAGGAATGCCCCAAGACCCGGCAACCCACCCGCCAAGAAGCATAACACCCCCAAACAGGCCAAAAGCAAAATCTCATACTTGCAATATTTCTGGGCCTTCGGTCCAAACGCGCTGCGTAGCTAGGCCATAAGTCGGGGTTGGCACGACGGATTTCCTGAAAAGCAAATGCAATCAAGATTAGAGTGTCCCAGCAATGCTCCCAGACCACGAAACTCACCCACAAACAGACGGAACCCCCTGTAAGAGCACCTCAAAGGCAAGCAAGTCATCAAAAACACAAAAAAAATTCCGCCTGGGATTTGTTCCAAAACACTTTTATCCGGTATTAGAGCTTCCCAGCAATGGCCCCAGAGCCGTCAACCCAGGAGAAAACGAGTAGAGGACCCCCAAACAGCCAAAGAGCAAAAGTACAAAAATGGGGACTTAGTCAATTTTTCACAAATTTCCCAAATCATTCAGCGCGCGCTCTGCAGCTAGGCCCTAAGTCCCCTCTGCCACCATGGATTTCCTTCAAACCTCTTGCAAAGTAAAGTATATATAGCCAGCAGTGCTCCCAGACCACGAAACTCACCCACAAACACCAGGAAGCCCCCCAAACAGGCCCCCGAAAACGCTACATAGAGCAAAATGTCAGAAATAGCCACAAAAAAAAATCGGCCTGGATTTTGTCCCAACCACTTCTACCCGGTATTAGACCTTCCCAGGAATGCCCCAAGACCCGGCAACCCACCCGCCAAGAAGCATAACACCCCCAAACAGGCCAAAAGCAAAATCTCATACTTGCAATATTTCTGGGCCTTCGGTCCAAACGCGCTGCGTAGCTAGGCCATAAGTCGGGGTTGGCACGACGGATTTCCTGAAAAGCAAATGCAATCAAGATTAGAGTGTCCCAGCAGTGCTCCCAGACCACGAAACTCACCCACAAACACCAGGAAGCCCCCCAAACAGGCCCCCGAAAACGCTACATAGAGCAAAATGTCAGAAATAGCCAAAAAAAAATCGGCCTGGATTTTGTCCCAACCACTTCTACCCGGTATTAGACCTTCCCAGGAATGCCCCAAGACCCGGCAACCCACCCGCCAAGAAGCATAACACCCCCAAACAGGCCAAAAGCAAAATCTCATACTTGCAATATTTCTGGGCCTTCGGTCCAAACGCGCTGCGTAGCTAGGCCATAAGTCGGGGTTGGCACGACGGATTTCCTGAAAAGCAAATGCAATCAAGATTAGAGTGTCCCAGCAATGCTCCCAGACCACGAAACTCACCCACAAACAGACGGAACCCCCCGTAAGAGCACCTCAAAGGCAAGCAAGTCATCAAAAACACACAAAAAATTCCGCCTGGGATTTGTTCCAAAACACTTTTATCCGGTATTAGAGCTTCCCAGCAATGGCCCCAGAGCCGTCAACCCAGGAGAAAACGAGTAGAAGACCCCCAAACAGCCAAAGAGCAAAAGTACAAAAATGGGGACTTAGTCAATTTTTCACAAATTTCCCAAATCATTCAGCGCGCGCTCTGCAGCTAGGCCCTAAGTCCCCTCTGCCACCATGGATTTGCTTCAAACCTCTTGCAAAGTAAAGTATATATAGCCAGCAGTGCTCCCAGACCACGAAACTCACCCACAAACACCAGGAAGCCCCCCAAACAGGCCCCCGAAAACGCTACATAGAGCAAAATGTCAGAAATAGGCAAAAAAAAAAATCGGCCTGGATTTTGTCCCAACCACTTCTACCCGGTATTAGACCTTCCCAGGAATGCCCCAAGACCCGGCAACCCACCCGCCAAGAAGCATAACACCCCCAAACAGGCCAAAAGCAAAATCTCATACTTGCAATATTTCTGGGCCTTCGGTCCAAACGCGCTGCGTAGCTAGGCCATAAGTCGGGGTTGGCACGACGGATTTCCTGAAAAGCAAATGCAATCAAGATTAGAGTGTCCCAGCAATGCTCCCAGACCACGAAACTCACCCACAAACACCAGGAAGCCCCCCAAACAGGCCCCCGAAAACGCTACATAGAGCAAAATGTCAGAAATAGCCAAAAAAAAATCGGCCTGGATTTTGTCCCAACCACTTCTACCCGGTATTAGACCTTCCCAGGAATGCCCCAAGACCCGGCAACCCACCCGCCAAGAAGCATAACACCCCCAAACAGGCCAAAAGCAAAATCTCATACTTGCAATATTTCTGGGCCTTCGGTCCAAACGCGCTGCGTAGCTAGGCCATAAGTCGGGGTTGGCACGACGGATTTCCTGAAAAGCAAATGCAATCAAGATTAGAGTGTCCCAGCAATGCTCCCAGACCACGAAACTCACCCACAAACAGACGGAACCCCCCGTAAGAGCACCTCAAAGGCAAGCAAGTCATCAAAAACACACAAAAAATTCCGCCTGGGATTTGTTCCAAAACACTTTTATCCGGTATTAGAGCTTCCCAGCAATGGCCCCAGAGCCGTCAACCCAGGAGAAAACGAGTAGAAGACCCCCAAACAGCCAAAGAGCAAAAGTACAAAAATGGGGACTTAGTCAATTTTTCACAAATTTCCCAAATCATTCAGCGCGCGCTCTGCAGCTAGGCCCTAAGTCCCCTCTGCCACCATGGATTTGCTTCAAACCTCTTGCAAAGTAAAGTATATATAGCCAGCAGTGCTCCCAGACCACGAAACTCACCCACAAACACCAGGAAGCCCCCCAAACAGGCCCCCGAAAACGCTACATAGAGCAAAATGTCAGAAATAGGCAAAAAAAAAAATCGGCCTGGATTTTGTCCCAACCACTTCTACCCGGTATTAGACCTTCCCAGGAATGCCCCAAGACCCGGCAACCCACCCGCCAAGAAGCATAACACCCCCAAACAGGCCAAAAGCAAAATCTCATACTTGCAATATTTCTGGGCCTTCGGTCCAAACGCGCTGCGTAGCTAGGCCATAAGTCGGGGTTGGCACGACGGATTTCCTGAAAAGCAAATGCAATCAAGATTAGAGTGTCCCAGCAATGCTCCCAGACCACGAAACTCACCCACAAACAGACGGAACCCCCTGTAAGAGCACCTCAAAGGCAAGCAAGTCATCAAAAACACAAAAAAAATTCCGCCTGGGATTTGTTCCAAAACACTTTTATCCGGTATTAGAGCTTCCCAGCAATGGCCCCAGAGCCGTCAACCCAGGAGAAAACGAGTAGAGGACCCCCAAACAGCCAAAGAGCAAAAGTACAAAAATGGGGACTTAGTCAATTTTTCACAAATTTCCCAAATCATTCAGCGCGCGCTCTGCAGCTAGGCCCTAAGTCCCCTCTGCCACCATGGATTTCCTTCAAACCTCTTGCAAAGTAAAGTATATATAGCCAGCAGTGCTCCCAGACCACGAAACTCACCCACAAACACCAGGAAGCCCCCCAAACAGGCCCCCGAAAACGCTACATAGAGCAAAATGTCAGAAATAGCCAAAAAAAAATCGGCCTGGATTTTGTCCCAACCACTTCTACCCGGTATTAGACCTTCCCAGGAATGCCCCAAGACCCGGCAACCCACCCGCCAAGAAGCATAACACCCCCAAACAGGCCAAAAGCAAAATCTCATACTTGCAATATTTCTGGGCCTTCGGTCCAAACGCGCTGCGTAGCTAGGCCATAAGTCGGGGTTGGCACGACGGATTTCCTGAAAAGCAAATGCAATCAAGATTAGAGTGTCCCAGCAATGCTCCCAGACCACGAAACTCACCCACAAACAGACGGAACCCCCCGTAAGAGCACCTCAAAGGCAAGCAAGTCATCAAAAACACACAAAAAATTCCGCCTGGGATTTGTTCCAAAACACTTTTATCCGGTATTAGAGCTTCCCAGCAATGGCCCCAGAGCCGTCAACCCAGGAGAAAACGAGTAGAAGACCCCCAAACAGCCAAAGAGCAAAAGTACAAAAATGGGGACTTAGTCAATTTTTCACAAATTTCCCAAATCATTCAGCGCGCGCTCTGCAGCTAGGCCCTAAGTCCCCTCTGCCACCATGGATTTGCTTCAAACCTCTTGCAAAGTAAAGTATATATAGCCAGCAGTGCTCCCAGACCACGAAACTCACCCACAAACACCAGGAAGCCCCCCAAACAGGCCCCCGAAAACGCTACATAGAGCAAAATGTCAGAAATAGGCAAAAAAAAAAATCGGCCTGGATTTTGTCCCAACCACTTCTACCCGGTATTAGACCTTCCCAGGAATGCCCCAAGACCCGGCAACCCACCCGCCAAGAAGCATAACACCCCCAAACAGGCCAAAAGCAAAATCTCATACTTGCAATATTTCTGGGCCTTCGGTCCAAACGCGCTGCGTAGCTAGGCCATAAGTCGGGGTTGGCACGACGGATTTCCTGAAAAGCAAATGCAATCAAGATTAGAGTGTCCCAGCAGTGCTCCCAGACCACGAAACTCACCCACAAACACCAGGAAGCCCCCCAAACAGGCCCCCGAAAACGCTACATAGAGCAAAATGTCAGAAATAGCCAAAAAAAAATCGGCCTGGATTTTGTCCCAACCACTTCTACCCGGTATTAGACCTTCCCAGGAATGCCCCAAGACCCGGCAACCCACCCGCCAAGAAGCATAACACCCCCAAACAGGCCAAAAGCAAAATCTCATACTTGCAATATTTCTGGGCCTTCGGTCCAAACGCGCTGCGTAGCTAGGCCATAAGTCGGGGTTGGCACGACGGATTTCCTGAAAAGCAAATGCAATCAAGATTAGAGTGTCCCAGCAATGCTCCCAGACCACGAAACTCACCCACAAACAGACGGAACCCCCCGTAAGAGCACCTCAAAGGCAAGCAAGTCATCAAAAACACACAAAAAATTCCGCCTGGGATTTGTTCCAAAACACTTTTATCCGGTATTAGAGCTTCCCAGCAATGGCCCCAGAGCCGTCAACCCAGGAGAAAACGAGTAGAAGACCCCCAAACAGCCAAAGAGCAAAAGTACAAAAATGGGGACTTAGTCAATTTTTCACAAATTTCCCAAATCATTCAGCGCGCGCTCTGCAGCTAGGCCCTAAGTCCCCTCTGCCACCATGGATTTGCTTCAAACCTCTTGCAAAGTAAAGTATATATAGCCAGCAGTGCTCCCAGACCACGAAACTCACCCACAAACACCAGGAAGCCCCCCAAACAGGCCCCCGAAAACGCTACATAGAGCAAAATGTCAGAAATAGGCAAAAAAAAAAATCGGCCTGGATTTTGTCCCAACCACTTCTACCCGGTATTAGACCTTCCCAGGAATGCCCCAAGACCCGGCAACCCACCCGCCAAGAAGCATAACACCCCCAAACAGGCCAAAAGCAAAATCTCATACTTGCAATATTTCTGGGCCTTCGGTCCAAACGCGCTGCGTAGCTAGGCCATAAGTCGGGGTTGGCACGACGGATTTCCTGAAAAGCAAATGCAATCAAGATTAGAGTGTCCCAGCAGTGCTCCCAGACCACGAAACTCACCCACAAACACCAGGAAGCCCCCCAAACAGGCCCCCGAAAACGCTACATAGAGCAAAATGTCAGAAATAGCCAAAAAAAAATCGGCCTGGATTTTGTCCCAACCACTTCTACCCGGTATTAGACCTTCCCAGGCATGCCCCAAGACCCGGCAACCCACCCGCCAAGAAGCATAACACCCCCAAACAGGCCAAAAGCAAAATCTCATACTTGCAATATTTCTGGGCCTTCGGTCCAAACGCGCTGCGTAGCTAGGCCATAAGTCGGGGTTGGCACGACGGATTTCCTGAAAAGCAAATGCAATCAAGATTAGAGTGTCCCAGCAATGCTCCCAGACCACGAAACTCACCCACAAACAGACGGAACACCCCGTAAGAGCACCTCAAAGGCAAGCAAGTCATCAAAAACACAAAAAAAATTCCGCCTGGGATTTGTTCCAAAACACTTTTATCCGGTATTAGAGCTTCCCAGCAATGGCCCCAGAGCCGTCAACCCAGGAGAAAACGAGTAGAAGACCCCCAAACAGCCAAAGAGCAAAAGTACAAAAATGGGGACTTAGTCAATTTTTCACAAATTTCCCAAATCATTCAGCGCGCGCTCTGCAGCTAGGCCCTAAGTCCACCTCTGCCACCATGGATTTGCTTCAAACCTCTTGCAAAGTAAAGTATATATAGCCAGCAGTGCTCCCAGACCACGAAACTCACCCACAAACACCAGGAAGCCCCCCAAACAGGCCCCCGAAAACGCTACATAGAGCAAAATGTCAGAAATAGCCCAAAAAAAAAATCGCCCTGGATTTTGTCCCAACCACTTCTACCCGGTATTAGACCTTCCCAGGAATGCCCCAAGACCCGGCAACCCACCCGCCAAGAAGCATAACACCCCCAAACAGGCCAAAAGCAAAATCTCATACTTGCAATATTTCTGGGCCTTCGGTCCAAACGCGCTGCGTAGCTAGGCCATAAGTCGGGGTTGGCACGACGGATTTCCTGAAAAGCAAATGCAATCAAGATTAGAGTGTCCCAGCAGTGCTCCCAGACCACGAAACTCACCCACAAACACCAGGAAGCCCCCCAAACAGGCCCCCGAAAACGCTACATAGAGCAAAATGTCAGAAATAGCCAAAAAAAAAAAATCGGCCTGGATTTTGTCCCAACCACTTCTACCCGGTATTAGACCTTCCCAGGAATGCCCCAAGACCCGGCAACCCACCCGCCAAGAAGCATAACACCCCCAAACAGGCCAAAAGCAAAATCTCATACTTGCAATATTTCTGGGCCTTCGGTCCAAACGCGCTGCGTAGCTAGGCCATAAGTCGGGGTTGGCACGACGGATTTCCTGAAAAGCAAATGCAATCAAGATTAGAGTGTCCCAGCAATGCTCCCAGACCACGAAACTCACCCACAAACAGACGGAACCCCCCCTAAGAGCACCTCAAAGGCAAGCAAGTCATCAAAAACACAAAAAAATTTCCGCCTCGGATTTGGTCCAAACCACTTTTAGTGCTTCCCAGCAATGGCCCCAGACCCGTCAACTCACCTGCAAAGAGGTAGAACAACACCCCCACAAGTGCTGAGTCTTTCTTCATTGGGCGTAAACCAGCCCTCTGCTTTGATGGAAATAGGAGTCTGGAGGAGGAGGATAGAGGAGCATGTTCTTCTGAACTTGTGAACCTGAGGAATGCAGACTGCGGCACCTTCAAATAAATTAGCAAACAAGTGAAGACAGTTCTGCTGATGGGCTTGTTTTTGTGATTATCTGATTAAAGTTTGAATTATATTAACTGTGCACAACAAAGAAAGACAGACACACAGGAATAAAAGTGAATAAGGATGAAAAAGAAAGTTATTGATTCGTTGTCTCATTTTCAGGGCTCGAAGTCGGTATCACGGTCCAGGAATAAGAATAAGGCTTCGTCATCATACTCTGCAAATTCAGACAGGGAGAGCTCAGTGCCACCTGACAGAGTAGAAATTCCCTCATCTATGTTGCTGGCCACCTCTTCATCCGGCACGCTCTCTCGTACTCTGAAATCTGGTGGTATGAGGTGCTGATTCATCTTGATCATTGTTAACCTCTCCACATTTTTGGGCGAGAGGCGGCTCCGTTTGGGAGTTACAATCCCACCAGCCGCACTGAAAACCCGTTCAGAAGACACGCTTGCGAGTGGGCAAGACAAGTAGTTTAAAGCCAGGTTGGTGAGCTGTGGCCACAATTCTTTTTTCCCATGCCAATACGCCAATGGGTCAGAATTAACATAGACCTCTGTTGAGTCATTCAGATAGTCCTTCACCATCGACTCAAGGTCCTCATCCAAGGTTCCTCCACTTTGCTTAGCTCTTGCTGTGCCTCTGACCTTTTGAGAACCAAACCCACGCAGAGCTAGCCAATCCTCTTCAGCCTCCAATGTTTCTGTTGTCTTTCGTGCAGATGATCCGGTTGCCGGTGTCTTTAACGGCTGAGAGGTCACTTGTGCCACAGCCACAGGTGCAGAAGTGGATTGTTTTGACTGGGGATGGCCTGCTGATGTACTGCCATTTCCTTCAATTTCCAGCCGTTCTGTTTCAAACTTCTTGGCTGACAAGGCTAGCCAACGTTTGTACTTTAGAACATGTTCATCATCAAAAGGAAAGAATGCTTGGCCTGCCAGCGCCTTTTTGTAGCGTGGATCCAGAATAGTAGCACAAATGTAATGCTGTTCTGAGTGGATCTTTTTAAGACGTTCATCCCCTTGTAGGAGCTCTAATAATTGCTCGGCCAGAAGCAAAGAGTCTTGGTTTTTATCTTTTCTAAACACAGAACACACCTCCTTCAGTTGGTCCTCCAGCATGTACAACAATGGGATAGCTTTTCCCAAATTAGAGTCCTCCTTGCTGACTGCACGCGTGAAGAACTCAAAAGGACGAAGCATGCGTGTCAGGCTTTCAACTATGTTCCATTGCGGCCCACCCATCCTCAGCTCCTCTGCACCCTCTTTAAGGAAATATTGATCGAGTTCCGTATACTGCTCATACAGACGCTCAAGCATGTAGAAGGTTGAGTTCCAACGTGTTACCACCTCCTGGATGAGTGCTTTCACTGGCATTTGATGTTGATATAGCAGGCTCCTCAGCTGCTTCCGGGCCTTAAAAGAATGGCTGAAATGCTTGCACATTTTTCGGCAGGTGTCCAATACACCGTACGCTGCACTGCCTTTATTACCCAAGAATTTTTGGACAACCAGGTTTATACAGTGCGCCAAACACGGCACTCTGAAATAGTAACCGTCCCTCATGGCCTTAACTATATTGGAGCCATTGTCCGTGGAAACATAACCAACCTTGCGTTTTAGTGGGGACAGACAGTTAAGGACCTTTGTGTTAAAGACATCCAAAATGTTTTCTGCTGTGTGACGTTTCTCCAAACCAAACATGGCTAGTGTTGCATGTTTCCGAGCACCTTTAAAAACAATGTTAGTGTCAACACCTGAGTTTAGCTTTGCTTTAGCCCCTGAAAAAGAGACCCAGTGTGCAGTGATGCACATGTAATCAGCGCCTGCGCCACTGGTCCACATGTCTGTTGTCAGATGTATAGTGTGAACAGCACTCCTCTGCAAAGCTGCCCCAATCACCTTCAGAACATCTTCATGTAGTGCTGGAACCGCAACTCGTGCAAAATAGAACCGGCTAGGAACCTTCCATTTAGGGCAGAGCGCTGTCACTGATTCTAGAAAACCAACCCCTTCTACAAAAGAAAAAGGGAGAAGGTCCAGAGCTAGCATTTTAGCCAGCTTAGTGTTATACAGACGGGTCATTGGGTGGTTGCGTTCATATTGCGCTTCTGTAAACAACATCTTTTTAATGTTGCCCTGGACCAAGGATTTACGGGATGATGATGATCTCTTCGACCCAGTTACGCTCGCTGATGAACATTTCCGCATTGATGTCTCACTCTCTCCCACACTCTTAGTGTGGCTCCCATGGGGTGTGCTGCTGACAGGGGAACTGGGTGTAAGTGAAGTGTTTGAATCGTCTTCTACCTCCTCGTCATCACCAGATGAAAAAACAACGTTTTCATTGCGTGCAATTGCGGCTTCCTTGATCGTGTGTAGGTGCGCAAACCATTGGACATCGTGCGTTCTCCTAAGATGACCTCTCTGGCCTCCGGTACCATAGTTGGAACCCAACTTACCACGACTAACTCGAAGCTTACAAATGCTACAAATGGCTACGTTTTCATTTTTTGGGCAAACACTAAAGAAGTCCCAAACTGGAGACTTGAAATGTCTTCGGGGGGCGGAGGAGGCGGCGATACTGGTGGTGGTGGTCCTGCTGATAATGCCAGATGAAGTGGAGGATGTGGATTGCCGAACTTCAGTACGTTTTGCACTTTCACCACCACGAATTGAGGTCGAGGACGAGGTGGGTACCTTCTTGCGAGGAAGAAATATGGAAGCGGTAGGTTTTGGTGTACTACTTAACTCCAAATCTAATGATTCCATTTCCATTGCCTCCTCGCCGACATCATCTTCACGCTCAGCAGCTTCTCGGGATAGGGTCAAAATGTCTCTTTGCTGCATGCCCGGTGGGGCTGCAGTGACCTTTGTGATGACTGGCTCGTCGTCATCGTGAGAGGCTTCATCACCAGCAGTATCTGTCACTTCTTGTTGAGCCTCATCACACTCCATAGGTTTGAGTTTTTGGACGACCTTCCTTTTACGCTTAGGTACCGGTGTCAGATCATGGTGTGCCTCACTGTCAGACCGCAGTTGTGGTTCCCAAGACAGATCACTTGCATCAGAAGGAGGTGGGCTTGAAGAAGATGTAGACACCCCCCTTGATCTTTTCCTTGCTAGGGATGTGGAAGACAATGAATGATCATCAGGAGGAGTGGCTTCCAATGATACCTCGGCTTCATTGTCGATTTCCTGATGTGCCCCTACTTCGGGAGGAACAACTATTGTGGGCACTTGTGAACCTCCATGCACCTTTGCTTGCGCATCTCCTTTTGCTGCCTCTCCTTCCACATGTACTTGGGCGTGTACTTGCACATGGTGTTGTTGTTGCGGCTGTGTTGATTCAGGGACATTGCTGCTACTTTCTTGCGATGAGCCAACATCACTGGTCGATGGTGATTGGAGAAGTACACTGACTGCCTCTGAAGCACTCAAGGGCTTTGACTTAAGTTGGCGTGGTGGTGGAGGCACTGAACCCAATGGAGCAGGGGTGCTGCTCCCAGCTTGGTCCCCAGCAGAACCTGCTGCAGCAGGCGTACTTTTTTTTTTGCTCCCAAAAAACGTGGCGGGTGGCACACCAGCCTCCTTGGTAACTTGCTTCTTCTGCTCCTTACTAGCAACTTTCTTGCTAGAGGAGCTACGGAGAAC
Source organism: Lissotriton vulgaris (assembly GCF_964263255.1). NCBI lineage: Eukaryota > Metazoa > Chordata > Amphibia > Caudata > Salamandridae > Lissotriton > Lissotriton vulgaris. The sequence continues at coordinate 910,105,938 of NC_141687.1, forward strand.
TTTCTTTGGGGGCGGGGCCATCTTCTTCAGAGCAGGTCAGACAGCAGGCCGCAGTTGCACGAATTGTAGAGTTGTCTGAGGCCAGACGTGACGTCGCGTGACGTTATGCTGCACACACACACCGCTGCAGGACTTCTTCCTGGCACTGGTGGTTCTCTTGAGTCTTGTGCACCTAAAAAAAATGGAAGACAGAGGAACATCAGTTCAGTTATAGAGCACAAAAAAAATCGAAAAACACTGCAAAATCAGCACAATCCCAATCCATCCATGCCCTCCATAATGTTTAAATTCAAGACAACCCACAGAAAGACTAGGCCCATGCAAGACTCACTAGTACCCCTGGGCATAAATAAAGGTTGAAAAGTAGGCAAAATGGTTGGAGGCCTAACAACAAAGCCTGCATTCAAAATGGCCACTTGCCTCCTAGCACATGGCCAGGGCCTGCCTGTACCAGCACTCAAAATGGCCCCCACCCACATGGCCTGTCCCCATGAACACCCCCAAAAATCGAAAAACACTGCAAAATCAGCACAATCCCATTCCATCCATGCCCTCCATGATGTTTAAATTCAAGACACCCCACAGAAAGACTAGGCCCATGCACCACTCACTACCCCTGGTCAAGGCCCCAACAACAGGTCAAAAATCGAAAAACACAGAAAAATCAGCACAATCCCATTCAATCCATGCCCTCCATGATGTTTAAGTTGAAGACAGCCCACAGAAAGACTAGGCCCATGCTAGACTCAAATACCCCTGGTGAAAAGGCCACAAGTACAGGCCCAAAAAACGAAAATCACTGAAAAATCTGCACAATCCCATTCCATCCATGGCCTCCATGATGTTTAAATTCAAGACAACCCACAGAAAGACTAGGCACATGCAAGACTCACTACCCCTGGGCATAAATAAAGGTTGAAAAGTAGGCAAAATGGTTGGAGGCCTAACAACAAAGCCTGCATTCAAAATGGCCACTTGCCTCCTAGCACATGGCCAGGGCCTGCCTGTACCAGCACTCAAAATGGCCCCCACCCACATGGCCTGCCCCCATGAACACCCCCAAAAATCGAAAAACACTGCAAAATCAGCACAATCCCATTCCATCCATGCCCTATATGATGTTTTAATTCAAGACACCCCACAGAAAGACTAGGCCCATGCACCACTCACTACCCCTGGTCAAGGCCCCAACAACAGGTCAAAAATCGAAAAACACAGAAAAATCAGCACAATCCCATTACATCCATGGCCTCCATGATGTTTAAATTCAAGACAACCCACAGAAAGACTAGGCCCATGCAAGACTCACTACCCCTGGGCATAAATAAAGGTTGAAAAGTAGGCAAAATGGTTGGAGGCCTAACAACAAAGCCTGCATTCAAAATGGCCACTTGCCTGCCAGCACATGGCCAGTGCCTGTAGCTGCACTCAAAATGGCCACCAGCCACATGGCATGCCCCTCCCCATGAACACCCCCAAAAATCGAAAAACACTGCAAAATCAGCACAATCCCATTCCATCCATGGCCTCCATGGTGTTTAAATTCAAGACAACCCACAGAAAGACTAGGCCCATGCAAGACTCACTACCCCTGGGCATAAATAAAGGTTGAAAAGTAGGCAAAATGGTTGGAGGCCTAACAACAAAGCCTGCATTCAAAATGGCCACTTGCCTGCCAGCACATGGCCAGTGCCTGTAGCTGCACTCAAAATGGCCACCAGCCACATGGCATGTCCCTCCCCATGAACACCCCCAAAAATCGAAAAACACTGCAAAATCAGCACAATCCCATTCCATCCATGGCCTACATGATGTTTAAATTCAAGACACCCCACAGAAAGACTAGGCCCATGCACCACTCACTACCCCTGGTCAAGGCCCCAACAACAGGTCAAAAATCGAAAAACACAGAAAAATCAGCACAATCCCATTCAATCCATGCCCTCCATGATGTTTAAGTTGAAGACAGCCCACAGAAAGACTAGGCCCATGCTAGACTCAAATACCCCTGGTGAAAAGGCCACAAGTACAGGCCCAAAAAACGAAAATCACTGAAAAATCTGCACAATCCCATTCCATCCATGGCCTCCATGATGTTTAAATTCAAGACAACCCACAGAAAGACTAGGCCCATGCAAGACTCACTACCCCTGGGCATAAATAAAGGTTGAAAAGTAGGCAAAATGGTTGGAGGCCTAACAACAAAGCCTGCATTCAAAATGGCCACTTGCCTGCCAGCACATGGCCAGTGCCTGTAGCTGCACTCAAAATGGCCACCAGCCACATGGCATGTCCCTCCCCATGAACACCCCCAAAAATCGAAAAACACTGCAAAATCAGCACAATCCCATTCCATCCATGGCCTACATGATGTTTAAATTCAAGACAGCCCACAGAAAGACTAGGCCCATGCACCACTCACTACCCCTGGTCAAGGCCCCAACAACAGGTCAAAAATCGAAAAACACAGAAAAATCAGCACAGTCCCATTCCATCCATGCCCTCCATGATGTTTAAATTCAAGACACCCCACAGAAAGACTAGGCCCATGCAACACTCACTACCCCTGGTGAAAAGGCCACAAGTACAGCCCCAAAAAACGAAAATCACTGAAAAATAAGCACAATCCCAAGCCATCCAGCCCCTCCATGATGTTTAAATTCAAGACACCCCACAGAAAGACTCAGTCCACCCACCACTGAGTACCAGGCCCCAAAACAGCCCAAAAATCGAAAATTCCAAAATTTTAATTGCAGCAACTGTATTGCCCCAAACAAACTTACTTGTAAAATTTCTAATCCAACTGTGATCCAAAGAAAGTCAAAAAGGCCTCAAATCCAAAGATCCAGCAGCATCCACAAAAAGTAATCCTTCCAGCTGCACATCCAAATGAAAAGTGACCAGGAGATGGACAAAGCACTGGGAGGAGCCTGCTGAACAGGAACAGGAAGTTGAAGACTATGGGGCACTTCCTTCCTCCCACCCCCCTGCCCCCCTCCCCAAAATGGACTCCTCGCTAAAAAAGTGCAGGCAAATGTCAAACTAAGGAGTTATTCACATAAAAATCATCATTTCTAGAAGGTTTATGCTGCTTGCTGGTGGATTTCTTGTGCAGAATTGCAAATTTATATTTTCGCTCGCCGCATCTCAAATCTCGCAATTGCGAAGTACCGCGAGACGAGATCTCGCCGTACTCGCGTTGACAAACTATCGCTGGCAAGCCGCGATGACGTAATCGCGCTCGCCAATTCCCGCGGGATCACACAGCAAGATCCAAAATGGCTCAGCACTCGCAAACTATCGAAAAAAACAACTCGGCAAACGATGATAAACGCCGCGCGCCGCAAAAATTGTATCACCAACGCCGCGCGCCGCCCAAAAAATCCGCTGCGTGCGAATTTGCGGATTTTGCGGGAAATCCGCAAATCTCGCGGATTGCGGATTTCCCGAAAATCCGCAAAATCCGCGAGCGTAACGGATTTTCCGCCCATGCTTAGCAGAGATGTATTTATTTATTTATTTATTTATTTGTGAGTTTGTATAGCGCTGGAATCGACTCCAATTGGAGTATCTCTGCGCTTTAGTGCCGGTTTGACAACCACAGAGGAGGTAGTAAAGGTGGAGTTAGATCTCATTTATAAACAGCAGGGTTTTAAGTTGTTTTCTGAAATTCAGATGTTCGGTGCAGAGTCTGAGGGTCAGAGGAAGTCTGTTCCACAGTGTGGGTCCTGCAACAGATAATGCTTTCCCTCCGTGCCTGGCTTTTTTGGCACGAGGTACTACCAGCAAATGACTTTAACGAGATCTGAGCGATCTGGAGGGGATGTAGGGAGTGAATTTCTGTTCTAAGTAGGTAGGGCCTTGTCCGTTTATGCTTTTGTAAATGATACAACATATTTTGAATTTTGCCCTTTGTCGAATACTGAGCCAGTGCAGTTTGTTAAGGAGTGGTTTCAATGCTGTTCTCGGAGGGGCATTTAGGACAAGGCGGGCCGCCGTGTTTTGGACTACCTGGAGTCTATCCAACACTCCCTCATTGGCGGAGAGAAGCAATCCATTACAATAGTCAATTCAACTCAAGATAAGGGCCTGCACTAGGGTTTTCCTGAACGAATCTGGTAGCAGGGGAAAGATTTTTCTCATCATGCTAATGATGTGAAAGCATGAGCCAGCCACGAAGTTACTGTGTTGCTTAAGCGACAATTCTTGGTCGAGGCGGATCCCTAGATTTTTGACGACCTGTTTGGGCTCTGGGACAGTACCAAGATCAGATGGCCACCAATCCGGGGTCCACAGTATTTTGGCTTCTCCGAATAGCATGATTTCCGTCTTGTTGACGTTGCATTGTAGATAGTTGGTTGACATCCACTGTGCGACGGCCTTCATGCCAGCAGAGAAGGAGTTCCTTAGTTCAGCGGTGAGATTTTGAAAGGGAAAGAGGAGCTGTGTGTCATCCGCATATGACACTTTGATAAAACCAAATTTGCGCATCACTCTTGCCAGGGGTGCCACGTAGATGTTAAAGTGTTGGGCTCAAACAAGAGCCCTGTGGCACCCCCTTTGTAATCTCTACCTCCGCTGACCGATATTCACCCATGGTGACAGTATGGTGCGATCGGATAGGAAACTCCTTAGCCAGGCAAGGGCTTTGTTCTTAATACCTACGTTCGACAACCGGTCAATAAGGATGTTATGCGACACAGTGTCGAACGCAGCCTACAGATCTAATAACACTAGAATTACAGAGTAGCCTTTGTCCTGGAACATGTGCAGGTCGTCGGTAACAGACAGGAGGGTGGACTCTGTACTGTGTTTCGGCCTAAAACCGGATTGGGAATAGTCTAGACCGCCAGCTGTTTCAATGTAGCTGGATAGATGTCGATTTACGTATTTCTCAGTAAGTTTTCCTAAAAACGGTAACAGGGAGATGGGCCTGAGATTTTCTAATTCGGTCCACGGAGTAGCAGTGTTCTTCCTGATAGACCTAACACCTATGTTCTGACGATGTATGACTTGTGTTAAGAGGTAGAAAAACATCCACATCTGCTGTCTCACACCCAAGCAATCGTGTTGAGATCACAGTAACCTCCCACTCACCCAATGCAACAATAACAAGCCAACAGGCCACAAAGCAGTCTCAAACATCCAACCCAAAGAAGAACAGTGGAAAATATCCCAGGGGTAACCAATCAGGTGGGTGCATGCCCCATCTCACAGGAAGATGGATGGCCAAGCTCACAGAAGAAAGGAGAGAGTTCAGTACATAATTCAAACAGTAGATGAGGCATCCAGAGTGCGGGGGCCATCAACCAAATGAGCCGACAAGTGCCCCCAAAAGGCAGTGCAAGAAAAAGAGGTCCAAAAAGGCTTACTGCGAGAAGTACTTGTGTAAGAAAAAGTGAGAGAGGGAGGAGGGTGCTCAGGTTAGTGTCAATTCCATAAGCTAAATCTCTAGTCTGTCATTATCACTGAAACGGCTGCTGGTATTATCAACAGCAGTGGTGCTTTCAGCAGTGGGAGCGTGAGTGTGCCATTGGCAGAGTTGACCACCTGAGGAGGACATGGACCAATAGAGTGACAAGCACGGTCCACGGAGAACATAGGTGTAAGGGTCTCATCAAAGAGTGAATGGAGAATAGTCTCTAAGTAAAACATCCATCCTTTCAAAAGCAGTGGCTTCAGGAAGATCAATGATAGGAATAATGTTGCACCTCCAGGTCTTCATTTTCGGCCACTATGACAGTCAGTGCCTTTTTCATGTGGAGAAGCTGTTAATTGTACGAGATCACACAGTCCTTGACTTCAGAGACTCGGCCCTTTAGGTGGTCAAACCTGCTGTCATGCTTATCTATCCACTCCTTCATATGACCTAACTGGGCAGTAAAGAAATCTATTTTGGAATTGATCATGTGTAAGCTTTGTTTCATATCAGTGAGGAGGGTTCCAATGTCTGCTGCTCGAGGGTCGTCCTGGGACTGTGTGGGTGAAACACTCTTGCGCAGTTCTGACAGACTTCCTACTGTCGAACTGCAGCTTAGATTGTTGGTCCTGCTTGCCCATCTCGGCAGTCAATAGAGCCACCACCATGCAGCTCCAAAGCCCAACAGGCCCAGTGAGTCCCCATCCAAGAAGAAACTTGGTCTGCTAGTGGCACAGGCATAAGGACATGGAGTCTCAGAGGCCAGGGGACTTGAGCAATTCCACAGCACGAGGGCCCCATCGGGCATGTTAGGAGTTGAAGGTAAAAAAAGAAGTCGGCTTCCCCAGCCCAGGCAGTGCTGAGCTGCACTAAGGGGAACCCCAGGCCCAGTGTAGCCGAGTAGGGTATTTGGTTCAAAAGAAGGGCAGTCTGTGGATAAATGAGATGTAGCCCAACCCTGAAGGTGAGCAGGGCAGTTAAACAGGAGCATAGTAGAATAATTCAGAAGGGAGGCATGTGGAACCCTGCCATGCCCCGGCTGTAGGGAGTTGGGGGACTGGGGGCATGAACAGACACACAGCACAAGGGCCTGCATCAGTGTAAACAGCTCCTGGTCCAAGGGACAGGGTGAGCAAGCAAGTCTGGCCCACTTAGCAGCCCCAGTGCTCATGAGTAGCACAGATATATCAGGTCAGGTCAAACCATGGGGTATATCACCAGTTGTAGTTGAGGAACAACGAGGGTCGGACACCCCCTCACCCCTCACCTCAAGGTGTGCCGAGGCCCAATAATCTGTCTAGGGTCCCATCTCTGGCCAACAGTTCCTCGCTAGCTGTGGCCATGAAGATGAGCGTCAGGCAAGTCCACCCGGCTCCCCACCAACTCAGCCACCCATGCCCAACCAGGCAGACAAACCCTTGGCCTCCATTGTCATAAGACACTGGGGGCAGTGGTGCAGGACTCTAATTACTCTTGTGAATCATAAGGCCACGGTCCAGCACCACCCTCAGTGGACCGCTATCATGAGCAGTAGGCCTCTGGCAGCAGAGAAACCTTTGATGGGTGACCAGGAATGTGGGAACAGCACACCCCACAACATTGTGTCTGCCTATGCATCTGCTACCTTGGAGATAAGAGTTGGATCAGGCTCCTCCAGCCAGGATATCGTCCAGAAACAGCACTTGGCCAACAGCCTCACAGATGTACCGCCATCTTGCAGCCCGGCTCTCTGGCACCCTCCCTATTTGCCAGTCTTGATTACTCTTCCAAATTCTTACTTGCTCGTGGGATGTATTTGCTCAGCAGTAGACAGTACCTCTGCCTTTAATAAATAAATGAAGTAAAATGGTGCTAGTCCTTGAAAAAAGCACCATTATGCGGTCAGCGCAGGCCACGTTGTAGCACTTTTTGTGTTAGGAGGGGCAGGACAATACAATCAAAATGGGGGCAAAGAGACTCACCATTGGCTCCACATCCTGTAGTTCTGGGCTTTCAGTAACCTTTAGCCATGCCTAAAAGCAGATTTGCTTCTAGACAGCATGGCTAAAAGACATTCACATTGAAAAGGACAATAGCCCGGGCATTACGGAGACATTGGCTTTGCCGCTGCTTGTTTATTTTTTATGCACGATCCGATGATATTGGAGTGCTCATTCCGTCCTTCATCTTGCCATAGTTCGAACACCAGCAAACGGTATTAGAGCGATTTAAGTGCTCACCAGTTACATTACACAATGACCCATCCATTGTTGGAGACAGGGGGAAGCGTAAGTGATTTACCCAGAATCACAGATTGTTTAGCCTACTCAGAGATTTGAACCTGGTTCCCTAGTTCTCTTTCGGCAACTCTAGGCATTTGTTCAGCAAGACCCTATCAAAACCCAACAAGCATTAACAAAGCCAATAGATCTCTGCAATGCCCTAGCTATTGGCCTTGTCAATGTGAATGTCTTTTTTTTATGTTGTATAATAGCACTTCTGCTGTTCAGCATTGCTGAAAGTCACTGAAAAAAGTTCAGTGATGCAGGCAGTGCAGGCCACGTCATAGTGTTTTTTTGTGTTAGGGGGGTAGGACAATGATCTCAACATGGAGGTCAAAGGAACTCCACTTCGGCTTACCATCCTGTGATTCTGGGCTTTCAGTATCTTTCAGCTTTTCTGAGCAGTAGATATGCTGCTAAATAACAGAGCTTAAAGACATTGACATTGACAAGGCCACTAGCTCGGGCATTGGCGAGACCTACTGGCAGTTCCAATGCTTGTTTATGTTTGGGAGGAGGTGGGGACACCATGCTATGGATGGCTCCCACATTACATTCCTGTTCTTATGTCGATGAAGGGGAAGCTGATTCGGACGGAATGCATACTAACGGGGAGCCTTTTTATCTTGCTAATCTCTGAGACATGATCAACAAAACAACCTTCGCTCTCATAATCTATTTATTGTACCTCAGAACCTCTGGGTGAAAACTCCCATGTTATTCACTGTTACCCAACCATAATTTGATAGGTTATTCTATATTTTCCATATTGGTCTAGTATGTAAAGCAGCATGGAGTATGAACATTCCCTGTCAATGAAGCACCACTACCTTGTCAGAATCCACACGTTCCTTCTATGCAAATATCGATTTTAAGACACAATCAACATTGTCTGGCTGTTGGTGAAAGCCTCAATTCCTAAAGATATTAGATATGTAATTTTAGCAGAAACAAAAGGTCTTGGATAACCCTAGAACTCATAATGAACCCATTCTTGTCATATTGATACTTGAACATCTAGTCAAATGACAGGCATGCAGTAATACTGCAGTATGAGTGGACCACGAATGTAGTGCTTAAACAGCACCTCAGCATATGATATTTTTCATATAGCTGCTACTTCATATTTCAAAGGTCAAAGGGTTGGAATGAATCAGTCAGTGTGAAATGTTGTTTCCACGTAATACACGCTGTCTGTGAATAAATGAATATTAGATTAATGAAGACATGCCGAGGAAGGTCAATCCGTTCTTCCGTATTCATCAAGGTTGCACCAAGGGCACAGACTTGAAATGATACCATTTTATAATTCTGATGAATGATCTGGAAATAACCATGTTGAAAGACTCAAGGCATTGATCTTGAAAGCCAGCACAGATGCAAGTAGAAGTGAAATATCCACCTGTGTAGTAGCATAGATTTCATCAGTTTCTTCAATGATCAGTTATCAATGTAGACTTAGGTTCTCCAGACTTGCATAGTCCCAAAATATGGTAACTACAATATAATCTGAATCATATTACGTTTTAAATACCTTTTACAAAAGTATCACCACATTGGAGGTAATACTAGAAAAGATAAACCCAGAGGGACTGTATTTTTGTAAACAATATTTATATCCCAATATTTCTGTCAGATGATTTTGATTTTTTTGCTAATGATATTCTGACATAGGATCAGGGATTTACATGATGCCGCTTAAATAACCTTCCCCTTACTTTGGGGCCAGACACCTAACCTGGTCCCTCTAAAATAAATTGCTCGCCCATCAAGGCCAATTTCAGCTTGATGGGCATTCCTGATATGTTGACTAATGTGCATATTTTCCAATTGCTGCTGCATCAGCCAAGAGAGGTTGAACACGCTGTGGGGTGCACGATGAGTTGAAATATATGAACATGTTGCAAAAGATCTGGAGGGTGTAGTCATTGTAAGCAGAAATTATTTTGAGTATACAGCAAGTTTGCATTGAGCAGTAAGTTGAGTTGTTTTTTTATGTGTTTCAGTGAACCCCTGATGAAGAGCGGTTCAGGCTCGAAATGCATTGGGTGTAATCTATGGAATGCGCCCACTTTGAAACATGATTGACCTTACTTGCCACTGTTGAAAGCCTGGATGGGCAGCAGGAGGCATTGGAAAATGGTGAATAAATAATTATTATGCAATCATGCTGTCTCCGAAGTGATTAAACAAGCAGGAAGAAAAATAATGGTAAAATAGTGATTAAATTGGATAACCTGCGAGGAAATTGTTTACGGTGATCAATGATTTCACTTTTTTAAAAAAAAGCTGTGCATCAAATGGGTGCGCAAGGAGAGTGCCCTTTTGGAGACTTTCAGCCGAGAGAATGGCAGTAGTCTGGGTGGTTAAATTTAGTAAAAGGTCTATTTTATCCTCTGGTAAAAGTATAAATTATTAGAAAAATCTCACTAAACTAATTTAAGTTTTAGATATTTTATAAAAAGTATTTGAAGCCATAGGAACCCATTTGCTCTTGTGCGAAACACATGCTTTATTCTTTTACTGCAACCCCAATTTGACCTCCATTATGGAGTGTAACCCAGATAGGCAAATGGAATCCTTGCAAACTTTAATGTTAACAAAAAAGTGTTAGTTGACCGTTCCTGGGAGGAGAACATGGCGGCCGGCTAGCGGACCGGTTGTGAGCTCCAGAGCTCCAAGGCAATCATGTTTTTTTAGAAACGCAAAGCGAGAAAGGGAGAATATCGCTGCAGCAGAGGATTACCTGCGGGGAGCGGGATATGTCCCTTAGGGCCGCAGACAGAATGAGCGACTTCCCAGCGGGATGGACAGGAGCGGAAACGAATGGTGAAATCGACGGACAGAAGCCATCGCAGGCTTCAGGCCATGGAGCAAACTTATGTCCGTACTGCGGGTTAACAGGAAAGCAGCAGCCCGGGTGTCCTTCCAGGGCAAAGCACTGGTCAGCCTTAACAACAGCGGCACCGGTAGCTGCGTAGGGAACAACAGATCAGCAGAGGTAGCAAGTTCACGTACGGCGTTCAGAGGCGAGAGGTACCTGATAAGAGGGTGGACAGTCAGGCCGGAGTACAGAGGAAAAGGGCAAGCCAGCAGGGTAAGTGACTGGGCTGAGGGGGGCAACTACAAGCAAGACTTGAGTATTGTGCAAAGCAGTAGGGGGAAGAAGGCAGGTACAGCAAGAGGGTCTTCAAGGAAACAGTCCCAGGACCTTAGGGGAATAAAATACTGACTCAGGAGCAGTATCCTGGCTGCAAGCCTAGCGGTGAACACAGAACTAACCTAGAACCCCATCTCCTCTACAATGCAAAATAGTGATAGAGTAAAAAAAACTGGCTACACCCCGCAAACTCTGGAGTCCACCCCAGCATCTACCCAGGCAAGTGCAGTAGGTCCAAAGGTAAAAATCAACCCCTAACTCCGCTCATATTTCAAAATTAAACTGGCATTCCCAAGCAAAACCATAACACATCCTGGAGGACAGAATAAGGAAGACGGTGAGCCAAAGATGACAGAGGTCAGCTCAGTGGCGGATATTCTGCTCAGCCCCAACAGGGGCCAGAATTGGCTGAAGCCACGGGGAAGGACCCCCCCCCCCCCTCAGAGGTCCGTATAGACAGGTGGGCAAGCTCATTTGAAGGGAAGAAAAAGCACGGAAGGAGCAAGAGGAAAGGAGCGCCTAATGGAGACTTTGATCTTAGAAAATGAGGATGAATTTTGCAACCTCGGAAAAGAATCTGCTTAGAATTCAGGGAGCCTGTCAAGTACGGTAGACAAAAATCAACTCCATAATGGATCGTATCAATGTAGTGGAAGCTAGGAGGATCTGCGGAAGTGCATGGAAAGCAACAAAGAGGAAATCCGTGCTTTGAAAGTGAACAAGAAGCACCTCAGGGGGAAAATTGAGTCTTTGGAAAATCAGGCTAGACGCAACAACCTGAGAATCCTAAATGTACCGGAGGGGCAAGAGGACGAGGACATCAAAGGCTTTGTGATCACTCTCCTCAAAGAGTTCTTCCCCTGGGTAGAAACAAAGGTATTGACAGAAGACCTACAGAGGGTACTTAGGCGACCCTTTCGGAAAAGACATACCAAGGAAGAAACCAAGGAAGATATTTTTCAATTTCAGAACATATACCCTACAGGAGAACATTCTAGGTGAAGCAATAAGAGCCGGATCCCACACGAAAGTGACTGCTTTTCGAATAAGATCGGATATGCAGGAGCTGAGATCTCTGGGGCATCAGTACAGATGGGTTTCCCCGTCTCCCTGAGATTAATGTAGGGAAATCAGATGCTAACCTGAGGGAGGCTAAAGAAGTAGAATCCCTAATAAACAAGATCAAGGTGCAACAAGTGTAAGGATTGCCGATGGAGAAAAGGGCTCAAACAGGTGAGATTGTGTCGCCAAAGAGAAAGAGGGAGGGCTCCCCATGGGTTTGTTAGGAACAGTGGGGGGGGGGTCAGGGAAAGGGGTATTCGAGGGTAAGTTCGCTAATGATGTGGGAGCACATGTTAATAAATGATATGGGAGTTAGCATAATAACATGGAATGTAAACGGTTTGAGGGTCAGAAGCAGAAGACAAGGAATACTAGAATATCTAAAATCTACAAACTGTGAAATAATAATTCTCTGAGAAACCCACCACCTAAAAGCAGAATGGTAAGAAATATTGAAGGAGCAAGGTTGGGTGGACTCCTATATATGCACAAACCAGGCCTGTTGCGTTTAGGGAGTGAGTATTCTGTTCAAGAGATCAGCAAATGTAACAATAGAGTCATCCAGCAGTGATTCAAAAGGGATATTGGCCATAGCAAAAGTAAGCTTGTTTGGGAGAATGCATGTATACATATGGCCCAACATGGATGATCCAGCTGCAATGCAAGACTTGTATACACACCTTTTAGATATTTCAGCTCAAATTATAATTGGAGGCGACTTTAACTTAGTAATAGATTCTAGGAAAGATAGATTACCAATCAGGAACAACTCTACTTTACCCAGAATGAGGAGATTGGTAAAACTCTAAAGGATCTAGGATTGGTAGGCATCTGGCGAGAAAAGGGAGCAAAATCACCAAAATTCACCTTTAAGAATACAAAACTAGGCTATTCCTCGAGAATCAATTACATTTTAGAAGATGAGACATCATATAACAACGTAAAAAGGAATAAACATCTCCCAGCACACCTCTCCGACCACTCAGCGGTCCTGATGGAGGTACACCTCCAGACCCCACAGCACGAAAACAGGTAGACCTTGGACAGAACCCTGCTTCTTGATCCTAAAGTAGTTTAAAGTCTGAGAACTGAAACAAGTTCCTTTTTCTCTTATGAACATAAATGAGACTTCATGGTAGGTTCGATGGGATGCTTACAGTGCCGTAATCAGGGGGATACTAACTAGTGCAGCTCCTTTTAGGCATAAGACGTCCAAGAATTAGATTAGTAATTTGGAAAAGGGAATTCAAGCTCTAGAAAGAAGATCAGAAGAGGAGAGTACGGCACAAAGAAGGGATGAATTCAAACTGGAAATGAATGAAATGAAGGAATAGCTCTCCAATATACTAGAAGTTCGAATCAAGGAAAAGTGGGAGGCAAGTAAAATCACACACTACCAATATGGGGAGGGCTGAGGTAAATTATTAGTATGGAAGACGAAGACAGAGGAAAGCTGCAACACGATTTTATGTATCCAGGAAGAAAACCATGCAGAAGCCAGTGTAGGTGAAATGGCGATTGGGAGGGCATTTAACAGCTTTTTTAAGGATCTGTATACAGAGGATGCACGGCCAAGTGAACAACAAATAGTAGAATATCTCAAGACCTGGATAAAACAGACCCTTTCAGCAAAACATAGAGGGGAATTAAACTCCAAATTTACAGAGGAAGAAGTCATGGGAGTGGTAAAAGAGTTAAAAAACAACAAAAGCAGCAGGTCCAAATGCATTGCAAATGAGTCATACAGATCTCTGAAAGAAGAGCTTGTACCCCGACTAACCAAATTTTTTAATGAGGTATTCATCAAGGGCCAGGACCATCCAATGTCATGGGAAGAGGCGACAATTTGCATTATAGAAAAACAAGGAAAGAATCCAAAACGGTTTGAATCTTATAGGCCAATATATATGTTAAATAGTGATTACAAGATTTATATCCAATTATTGGCAAAAAGATTGGGTAAAGTATCTTGTAGTTTAATTCACGAGGACCAGAAAGGCTGTATAAGAGGTAGGCAGATCCAAGAATTAATGCATGAATTGGTGGTAGCAATTGATGTGGCTATCCAGGAGAAATTCCCCTGGTCTGTAAAGATGTTCAAAGCTGCAAAGGTCCTTGATAGGGTCAGCTGGGCCTTTCTACATAAAGCAATTGAAATGTATAACTTGGTAAATAGCATTGCTGGGGCAATAAAGTCCTTATATAAGACCCCATCTGCGCGGATATTAGTAAATGAAACTCTAACGGATACGATAATCATTGGAAAGGGTGCTAGACAGGGATGCCCCTCTCGCCATTGTTGTTCAACCTGTATATAGAGCAATTAGCAAATGCCCTGAGATTTAACCAACAGATAACTGCTTTTAAGTATAAAGAATGGGTTAAAAAGGTTGCACTTTACGCAGATGACTTAATGTTATTCACGGACGCTCTAGTAGGCTCGCTTCCAAGTACAATAAACTCACTCAAACAGTTTGGGAGACTATCAGGTTATCAGATAAAACAACAGAAGACTGAGATTATGGAGTGGAATACACAGAGCAACAACCCTATGATGAAGCAACAGATACAGTACCTGGGAACACAGGTAGTGGGGGGATAGGGAAAATAGCCCAAGTAAACTTTAATAAGGTTCTAGCTGAATCAAGAAAATTGCTTAATGCATGGAAAAGCCTCCCATTATCTTTTGTGGGCCGCTCGATCACAATAAAGATGATGATACTCCCAAAATTCACTTATATCTTTAATTCTTTTCCTCTAGAATCTATGGGAGAGTGGTTTAATAAAATACAGGGAGACATCAGCAGCTTTATCTGGGCATCAAGAGGAGTCAGAATTGCCAGAAAGAATAAGATTAAGAGGAAGAAGGAACATGGTGGGATCGCCAGCCCAGATTTATTTCTATCCTACAAGGCTTTTCAGTTTAAGAACTTTAGAGTGATATTTAAAGAGCATCAGTTATAGCCCTATTACTTGCAAGCTATGACCACTTCAGGAGGAAGATTCTTTCTATACAAATTTGGGCAACCCACAATTTTTAAAAAAGTGAAGTTAAAGATATTAGGGTCCGCCGCTAAACCATGGTATTACACCAGAAGGCTATGGAAACTCCTGTACTACAGTTAGAATGCCCCAATCTGGAACACACAAGGAACACCAGAATCTCTGGTAGATGCATTATAAACTCCCTTGAGAGATGGAGGGGTAACAAGATGGGGGCAACTAATAAGCGAGAATTCAGTAGTGTGTTGAGAACAACTCTAGTTACTGACTAATGGGACACTTTCAAAATTTAAATTTGATCAACTATTGAGTTGGGCAAAGACTCTAGGGAAGGAAGACAGACAGAGGAAATAGAGACTTAGAGGCGAAAATACAAGGAGAATCAATGAAGAAAGAAGTAGCACAGTGGTACTGGTCGTTCATATCAGCAGGAGAGGAGGAATTCAGCCTACCCATAGAGATCTGGGGAAAAGACCTGCCAATGCTGGATGTTCAGAATCTATGGCAAGTATCGCTGTCTACACGTTGGCATATAATTAAGTCTGCACCTTTCAGGAAAAATCATTTGTTCACACTACATCGGTTGTTTTGGACACCAACAAAATTGTCCAAGTTAAGAAGAGGCAAGGCGAAAAAGTGTCCTAAATGTGGGGTGGAGAGAGCTGACAATGTCCACATGTTTTAGCAACGCCCCCCACTACAGGTCTTCTGGAAAGACTCTCTCAGAAGTCCTACACTAGGAAATAGAGGTAAGCCTGGAGCTAGGTATGTTCGGGGTAAAAAGTGGTATGTGGTCATGACAGAATAACGTACGCTTCCTCGTGAAATAATTAGCTAGACGGGAAATTTGCATTAAATGGATTCACCAAAACCCTCCAACTCTAGCGGGTTGCCTGGGATCCGTCCGTAGGGCACAAAGACTAGATCGGTAGGAGTACGAACCAAGAGGCAAGAGTTTTGGGATGTATGGAAACAGCATGGGGAAAACTATAAGCGAAAGAGCAATGCTCAGGTAATTCCAAAAGTCCAATGATTAAGGAATACAGCAATAAAAACAAGTGAGATCTGCTGGTGCAGGTTTTACCCCCATTTGTTACAGTGAGAAAAGGTGCGGAAGGGGGCCGAGAGGGCGGCAGGATACCCCACATACAGTAAAACCTCCAAACGTAGGTGTATGTCCGGGGACAGGGCCAGGGCAGCACAGGTTGAGATCTGCGGTACCCCAACTGCAAAAACTCCTATCTTCTTATCTCAAACAGTTTATTGCACAATGAGGACTACAGGGAAAAAAAACGTTAACATTAACACTAACACTATGGGCCTGATCCACAATGGTAGCTTACACATCTGAGTAAGTTTACACTTTTGAGTAAGCTTACTACTTTTGGTATTCATAAACTGCATTTTTAGGTAACTTAGAGTTTTGTAATAAATCCAGCACTACACATGGCCAACCACTAGTACTGCAACACCCTCCAATGTAATATAATGGAGGTAGGGATTTACAATATAGCAAATAATATTCTATTAAAGTAAAGTCATGTAAAATAGTTACAAATATAACTAAATATAAATTAATGTTAATACATATATATATATATATATATTTTTATTCTATCCAACTACTCTGAGATACATAGTTAGTTGGTGGTTCAGGATGACCTTATCTCCCCCATTTGACTATATTCCAGAACAGTCTGGAATCCTTCGCATCACAGGCACTTCTTAGGTCTTGCCAGTGTTGCTCATCCCATTGCTTTTTAGCCTTCAAAATACAGGTCTTATACTCCATCCTAGCTTTCCTGACAGCAGATATCTTATTTTAATAGCAAGACCTATAAGTGATCTTGCAGACCTGCAGGCCTCATTGTACCAACTCTTTCTTTTAGGCCTCTTCTTAATATCTGATGGTTTAGATGCTACCCTGTAGAAATGACTCTTTACGTTTTCAAAGAAGTTGACATGCAGCTTTGTAATTTCTTTCAGGTGATTGGCGATCTCTGGTCCAGCCTCCAGCCTAGCATCCATAGCCTTAGTAGTTTTATCTAGTTCCTCACTGATGCTCTCGAGCACTTCCCTTTTAATCATGACTTGGGCCCATCTAACCCGCCTCATGTTATTTGATGGGACAATCTCCCCCAGGGGCTCCTCACTGTTATTTAACCCCTGTGGGTCTCCTCCCCATAAGCGATGTGTAATACATAAGGGGTTATGGTCGCTCTCCTGTCTATCCACAACCTTCATATCCTTGATCAAATACCAGATGGCCATACTACAGACAGCATAATCAATCCTGCTCTGTGATCGACCATTGTCAAAAGTGACTGCTCCATGGACGTCACTCACAGTTCTTCCATTGAGTGCTCTAAGCCCTCT
Organism: Lissotriton vulgaris; assembly: GCF_964263255.1. NCBI lineage: Eukaryota > Metazoa > Chordata > Amphibia > Caudata > Salamandridae > Lissotriton > Lissotriton vulgaris. The sequence continues at coordinate 910,123,219 of NC_141687.1, forward strand.
TTCGCTACACAGAGCATTGAACTGTAATATGCTGTCTGGCCATTTCTTTACTGGTACAAGGTCCAACTTAGGAACCCCCCACTGGGATTCCTCTTCCTCCCCTACATACCAGTAACCTACTTTGAGAGGCTCATAGGTCATATTTAGGTCCCCTGCCACTAATATATTATTCTCCACGGGCTGAGTGTCCATCAGTTGGTCCAGAGCAACCAATACCTTTCGACTTCGTGCCTCCCGTCCCTCTAACGTACAGATTGTAGATATCCAAGAAACTCCCTGCTTCAGTCTTGATCCTTATCAGCTGGATGTCGCTGCTGCCAGACGGGAGCTCTAGCACTCTAGGAAAGAGTGCTTGTCGCACCCAAATGGTTAACCCCCCTTTTGGGCGACCCTTGGGACCTTTGACAGCCGGGACAAAAAAGTTCAAAAAACCCAGAAGAAACTGAGGCTCACAGGCCCAGGTTTCTTGGAATATACAGACATCAAATTTACTTATAAAAGAAACCCACTCTGGTGATTGTAGTCTAGTGCCCAGTCCAGCTATATTCCAAGATACTACACTTCCTCCTTCCCTGCAGACTTCACACTCCGGTGGTTGGTTAACTAGATCATATGTACTTATACCCTTTTCGTTTAAGGATTCCAGATCTATATAAGTTGGTGGGACGAGGTCACCAGAAACCACCCCGGTTTTGTCCTGTTGTATCCTATCGTTTAGCTGGCGGCTCTCTGTCGGTTCTATGTGGGCCGACACATTATCCAACCTACAATTGGGGCCATGATCGCCATCGGCAACCCACACTTGATCATTGACGACCCCCATTCCACTACTGGGTAGTCAATCAATAGAATCCAGCCTGGAATTCCAAATCCTAGGTCTAGATTCCCTATGAGACATAGCAGGGACCAGTGTAAAAGGGGGCGGGAGCAACTTCCTCAGCTGCATACTTGAGGAAACCGGGGGGCTGGATCTGAATTCCATCTGGAAAAGGTTCTCGGCTAGATCATTGGAGGACAGGGTTAATTCAATAACATCATGGGTAGCCCTAGGGTGGCTTACTCTCCTTGCTCTAAGGATGTCATCCCTTATGACCGATCTGCACACTCTGACGTGCCGTAGCCAATGGATCGCCTTATTCGTCAGAGAGTCAACCTCTTCACTCGTACCTCCAGCCTTCCTAACTAACTTGGGAACGTTGGTCATAAATATTTTGTTTGTCGAAAAGTTACCATTGTTGTAGGTCTGACCCCTGCTTTGCACTGTACTAGGATTTGGGACCACTTGATTCTGTATTATGGGGCTACTGGAGTTGGTTATCCCTGCCTTCGATCTTATCACATCTGGACGGGGAACCCCATCTAGGCCAATAGCCCCACCAGAGCCCCTTTGCTTACATGAACCGCTCTGTGTTGCTACCTTATTTACCCCCTCTGGTCCAGATCTCTTCGTGCTATTAGTTCTAGGGAAACTAGCAGAGCTATTCTCTCTCACTATTACAGAACTTGCCTGAGATGCCTTACTACTATTGGGATCGCTTTTCTCCATAAGCTGGCAAACACTTTGGTTTGGTTTGGTTGGATAGGCAGCTACTACCTTAGCAGGACCCCCAATCTGGGGCCAAGAGATGTCGTAGTTTGATGGGGTGGCTACAGCTAGATTAATAATTATTTTTTTCATTGCGACTATCTCGTCCCTGAGTAAAAAAACTAGTTTGGCAAGATCCCCAATAGTTTCTGGGCATTCCTTGATGCTAGTACCAGAGTCGACATTGTCTACATCAATAGGTAAGGGAGAGTTGTCTACACATGCAACATTAGAACATGACTCCCCTAGCAAGACCTCTCCCAGAACTGAGTATCTATTGGAGCATGGAATTGAGTCAATGACAAGGTCAGTGTCAGTAACAGCTATATGAGAGGTTTTACCAGACTCCGCATCTCCCTCTAGAATACCCTGTTGGCCTTGGGGTAAAGGTCTAGCAGTTGGAGGGGGTGGTCTAGCCGCATCAGATTTAGCCGAGGGTCGAAACATTTCAAGGATGATAATAGGTGGGTCCCTTGACTCAAGTGTAACAGGCTTCCGTGACCCCTCCCTTACAGATAGAACAAGTGCCTCCACAGGCCCCAGATAAGCAGACAGGATTTCTTGGCAATCATTCACAATGGCATCAATAGCATCTATTCGGTCCATAACACAATTCATGGCAGCATGTTTTGGTCCTCCCATTGTTTTATTGTTTTTAGACTGTTTTGGACGCTTGGCAGCCTCAATGGCCCCTCTCCCTCCTTCAATAGTTTTGCGTTTCCCCATACTTCCAGTTGGTGATTTTCTAAGTATAGGCAGGCCACAAGTTGTTTCAGAGTGCAAAGTGCAATAGGTCTCGTTTGGGAGCGTACTAACCGTGAGCTGGGACCAGGTGAAAATAGGGTTGCCCGGCCCGTCCTCTGTCGTCCCCGGATGGCCACAGACGGCCCGCCCTTTGTCCGGGCTTCGTCTGGCTCGTCCCGCGCTGCGGTAGTCGGGTGTAGAAGTATATCCCGGTATGTAAGGAGGCAGGGCTCCTCACTGATGAAGACACGCATGGGCTCGTGGACTTTGGAGTCCCGTGCGGCATGTGGGTTTCCTTGTGCTAGCCCCCTCTGGAAGATTTAGGCGGAATGCCCACGACGACAATCCTCTCTAGCCACAACAGCAGCTCCGATGGCAGGGAGCTCTAAGGAAAATGCGGGACCCGCACCAGTGGGTCTGGCGAGTTTTTGCAAAGTCCCGGTGTGCGGGGAGGCGGGGCTCCTCACAGGTGAAGACAGCTCCGGTGGCAGCGAGCTCAGAACGCGAAGGGTTATATGAAAAATAGTGCATTTATATTATTTTTAATTATACGTTAAAAAAATAATAGAAATGTACTATTTTTATATTTTTCAACATTAATTTATATTGTGATGTGTAATTCAAGTTACTGTGATGTGGACCCTAAATTTACCCACAAACACTGCCTCCTACCACAATGAATTTCACTGTTGTGGGTGGAACAAGGATTGAAAGAGTTGTGAACTATTGCTGGGGTTTTAGACTGAATGTGGTGTAAACTAGGAATTTTGCATAATCTGGAATGGCCTTGGGCAGAGGAGCTAGAACATCTTTTGTAGCTCTTGGTTGTAACTGTTACATTCTAGTTGCGAGTTCAACAATTAATAAAAGGTCATACTTTTCATACTGATGTGCTGTTTTGGTACACGTCTTTCACAAGGGTGAGACATTTTGGCACAGCAATGTATTATTCTGCAAAAATTGATAACTTCTTTAATGCATCTAACAGAATGACAAGATATCATGGTATAACAATTAGACAAATGTGGGGTGTTGGCCTTCTAAGCCCTTGTATTTCAAGGCTACCACCTCAATTCCAGTGATCCAGTGACAAGGCATTTGCTTGTCTGCTTGTATGTCCATGTGTCGGCATTACTGAATTGCCAGGACAGTTACACATCCTTTGGAAGAGGTTTTATTTTAGAGTCATCATTTTAAACTACACCATGGAAATGTGATTTTTTGGTGTTTGACCGTAATAGTATTATAATGATATTGTTTGTAAATAATTTCACGGAAAAAATAATGTGGCTTCATAAATTTCATGGGACAAAATATTTCAGGTAAGATTAGTTTTTTTACCTTGTAGTAAATATCATTGTATGAAATAGTGTTTGTAATCACAAACCGAGACAAACAAACATAAATTAATTTCAATTTTTTAAATATTTTTTTCATGTATTTATTGTTTAGAAATGTGTATGTTATTTCATCTTTTAGCTTTTTAGCTTGCCTTATTATGATAGTTTTATAGTGGGGTGGGCGGTTAGGCTCATAGAGGAGTTGGGTGAAAAGTAGTATATATTTCATTTTATTACATCTTAAAAATATCATGGGCAAGTACATGAAGGCCAGGAGGGGGTCGATCCACCTCGCCTTGATGGACTTGTCCAGTGCTTTCGATACAGTGAGCAGTGGGAAGTTGTGGACACTGATGGAAAACCACTCATTACCCTGTTGCGTCAGCTACATGCATCTACTACTGTAGCCATTCGCGTTGGCCCTGGAGGAGAGAAGACTAGGCCAATTGCTTCTACCGAGGGGGTACGCCAGGGATGCATTCTGTCCCCCTTTATATTCCTAACATATACCAATGGATTGAAATAATTCCTGTTAGAACAGCAATTAGGTTTCACAAGCATAGAAGGTAAAAGGGTCCCATTGCTGTCTTATGCAGATGAAACAGTGTTGATGCCCTTAACCGCCAATAGATTGCAAAAGAGTTTGAACGCATTTACTGAATTCATGATGGAATTGGTTTTAAAAGGTACATTTTAGCAAATCATTTATTATGGTATGCGGTCCCAATTCGACAAAACAAGGACATTTACTGTAAAGGAAAAAACTATTGATAAGGTGCCAAATTTTACCTACTTGGGGAATGTTTTTAATAATAAATTAAATTGGGATAATCAAATTGTGGCTAGGAGTCAATATACTAGCAGAATAAAAGAGGGGCTTTTCACCTGGCTGGTAAACTCTGACATAAGCCTTTAGCAGAAATGTTAACATTATATAAATCAAAATGTCTGTCAGTAGCCACCTTTGGTTCAGGAGTATGGGCTACCATAAAAGTTTCCAGATCCAGATTCTAGAGAACACATTTTTAAAAAGGTTACTGATGACTCCTAGCAGTTCTTCAACATTTTTTGTCACTCTGAAGTGAGTCTGGATTATGTAAAAGATAGGATAAACACGCCCCATTGATGCTATGGGGTAAAATCTGGACCTCGGAGGACTTATTGTTTTCAAGAAGTATTCTGAGAGATTTTATGAAGCTTGATAACTCAATGTCAATTCCTTGGCTAGGTTATATCAAAGATACCTTTTATAAAATTGGCTTGGAAAATTACTATGATAACCCTGAGGGAATCCAACAAACCATGAAACAGGTTATAAAGAAAGCTTTTCGTACTGAAATATGTATGTCTAACCCGAATCATGGTTCACTAGATTGTATATTTTCAAGCCAACCACAATTTTGCTTGTCTTTTACCATTTATTTATTTATTTAAAAGGTTTTATATAGCGCTGGCTAGACCCAGGGGTATCAGAGCGCCTTACAGGAGTATGAGGAGGTACAATAATCAATACATTTGGTCAACAACATTGCAATAAGAGCCAATATAAGGAAAGCAGATAAATATGAATGTTATTTACAAACATCAAATATTAAGCTCACATGGGTAGAGAGTAATTAGGTTAGGATGGGTGTGTGGAGGTGGGCAGGATGAGATAAAGTAGGGGGATAAGGAGAGTGGGAGTTAGAGGAGTGGGGGAATGGGAGATCAGTGAGAGGCCGTGTGGTATGCTAGAAGTCATAGGTAAAGGTGGGGGTAAGGAGGAGTTACTAAGGGTAGGGGAAGGGAGTAGCATGAGGGAGGAGGGTTAGGAGGGAGGGTGAGGAGGTGAGAGAGTGGGAAGGCAAGGGGGAGCCTGGTGGGGCGCAGAGTAGGATACAGTGTCAGAGGAGGGTATTATTGACCCCAATATTTGTTGAGGAGAAACAAGTTGAGTTTTTTTTAAGTTGATGTAGGAGGGGTTGCAGCGTAGGTCTTTAGGCAGGGAGTTCCAAAGAAGGAGCAAGCTTTCTTTTTTAGCAGAGGGAAATAGGAATGAGTGCGTTGGTGCTCCTTGCTGGTCGAGTGCAGCACGCTTTGTGGAGTTTGTCTGAGAGGTAACGTGGGGTGTTTTGGTGAAGGGCTTTGTGTGTGATACATGCAATCTTATAGGTGGATCTCCCTTCGATGGGAAGCCATTTGAAGGTTTTAAGTGCAGGGGAGATGTGGTCGAAACGTTTATAGTCAAAGATAAGTCTAGCAGCTAGGTTGAGCACAGATTTGAGTGGTTCAAGATATACTTTGGGAGTTTCAGCGAGGATAGCGTTACCATAGTCTATTCTCGACAGGACCAGTGATTGGACAACAGTTTTGAAGTCATCGATCAGGATGAAGGTTTTGATTTTTTTGAGTTGACGGAGAGGGAAGACTGCTCTTTTGGCTGTGGTTTTTATGTGGGCGTTAAGGGCAAGGATATTGTCAATGGTGATGCCAATAGATTTAAATGAATTGGAGGTGGTGATAGAGCAGTTGAGAGCATTAAGGTCAGATATCCAGTTTTGTATGGGGAGTGTTTTTTTTTAGGGGAGAAGAGAATGATTTTGTATTTTTTTAGGGTTGAGTTTGAGATGATTTTGGTGGAACCAAGACTGGATCTTTGTTAGGGTGTCATTGAGGTGTACCACATCAGAGTGGGATTTAATCTTATAGTAGAGTTGAGTGTCATTGGCCTAGAGGTGGTAGTTGATTCTGCGTGTTTAAGAATGAGGGTGAGGGGTTCCATGAAGAGGTTGAAGAGAGCGGGGGAGAGAATGGATCCCTGTGGGACACTGAAGGGGATAGGAGTGGGGTTAGAAAGGCAGTTTTCAATTTTGATTTGTTGGGTTCTATGTTGGAGAAAGCAGATGAACCCGCTGAGGACATGGCCATTGAGGCCAAAACGGGCTTTGAGAGTGTGAAGTAATGCAGTGTGGTTAACAGTATCAAAAGCAGCGGAGGGGTCAAGGAGAATGGGTAGGCAAGCTTCACCATTGTCAAGTAAGTGACGAATGTAGTCCACTATATTGAGTATGGCAGATTCTGTGCTGCATCCTTTTCTGAAGCCGAATTGCAGCGAGCCCAAGAGGTCGAAAGTGTTTATGTGATTATTCTGTTGAAGCAGGGTGCCTTTTTCAAGGGCTTTGGAGAGAAGAGGGAGGTTAGAGATAAGTCGGAGGTTCTTTGGGTTGTTGGGATCTACGTTTGATTTTTTAGGAATGGGTGTGATTTGACCCAGTGGGAGGGAGGTGGGAACACACCCTAAGGTCAGGGATGAGTTTATAATGGTGGTCCAGAATTGATGATATGTTTAAGGTCATGGAAACGTTTAGAGGGCATAGGGTCTTTGGTGTGAGAGGATGGTTTAAGCTTAGAGATGATGTTATAGGCTTTGTGTTCCGCTACAGGGTGAAAATTATGTCAGGTGGCATTGTTTTTTAGTTCCTGGGGATAAAGGTTTTGGGTTTAGGTGGGAGAGAGACAGATGAGAGACAAGAAGGGATTTGGGGAGGATTAGAAGGGGATGGAGATTCAGGAGAAATGTCATAAGAAAGTAGTGGGTTGGTGGAGAGGGGATTTAAGAGGAAGGATTGATCTATTTTATGATTTTATCATAGAAGAAATTAGCAATTTCTTCGCATTTCTCGTTTGTGGCCATCAGCTTTTGGGTGCGGGGGGGGCAGAGGATGTTTGATTTTTGCTGATGCTGAATAGTTCTCTACGACTATTTTTGGGCCTATCAAGCTGCGTGCGGAAGAAGGAGGCCTTTTCTTTGAGGATGTGTTTTTTTGTAGTCTGGCCTACCTGATCGGAGGAGGGCTACATGGGAGGGGGATGGGCATTGCCTTCAGGTCCTTTCGGACTGTCTGAGAGAGCGTCTTTTGTTGTTGAAATCAAAGTTGAACCAGGATTTGGAAGGTATGTTTCTTTGAGCTTTCATTTTGGGAGGGGCCACTTGGTCTAGGACCTTAGTAACTGATTTGTTGTAATGTTCGGGGAGGGTGTTCGCATTTTGGGAGAGGGGGACGAGCAGGAATTGGGCTTTGATTTTCATATCAAGTTAGTCGGGGGATAAGATGAAGATTTCTGGTCAATTTCTTGTGTTTGATGCTTTTGGAGTGGAGTGGGGGGCCATGGTGGTGATCGAGAAAAGGATGAGGTGATGGTCAGACCAGTCGATGGGGACAATGTTGGAGAGGGAGGCTAAATCATTATTGGTTATGATGGCATCAAAAGTAGCCCCTTTAGTATGAGTTGGAGAGTGATACATTTGTATAAGGTCACTAATCTCCAAAAGATTCATGAGGAGATTAATAGCAGGGTCTTTGATATCATTCCAGCGGAGGTTAAAGTCTCCAAGGAAGAGATTTTTAGAGTTGGAAATAGAGCATTGGGTGAGTAGGTCGGAAAGTTCCTCTGCGAAGGGAAAGGATTCGCCAGGAGGATGGTAGATATTGTGTAGGCGAATAGGTGGGGCGCCCTGGATTTTGAGTTCTGCACAGAGGTATTCAAAGGAGGCAGGGTCGGAGTTCTTGACAAGCGAGAGTTGAAGATCATTTTTTAAGATGATAGCTAAACCACCTCCAATTCTCTCAGGGCTATTTTTCCTGATTATGGAGTAACTAACCGAGTGGGGTGAGTAGGTCAAGGATAGGTGTCGAGTGGACATTGAGCCGAGTTTCCGTAAGGAAGGCAATGTCAATGTCTTCGCTGAGAATGGTTTCAGCTATTTCCGTCGCATGCTGGGCAGCTGAGCGGCAGTTGACCAGCATGCATGTGAGTGGTTTCAGGTTGTTCATGGGTGGAGGGCATGTATGGATAGCGGTGAGTTCAGTTGGGGGTCTAGGGGCGACGGCGGAAGAAGGAATTCTGCACATCCCCAGGATCACAGGAATGGGAGAGGGGGGATTAGGAGGGTCACTAGGGTATAGGAGGGAGGTAGGAGTTACAAAGGTCGAGGAGGTCAGAAAGGGAGAGATGGCTAGAGGCACTGGGCAGTCAGTGGAAACAGTTGCAGCGAGGTAAGGTTCTCCACTGTTGAAGATTGGAGGTGGTTTGTGTGTCTGGGTTTGAGGAAATCACCCGGTTTAGGCGAATGTCAGAGGAGAGGGAGTTAAAATCTTTCCTGAGTTGAGAGAGTTCAGATGACAAGGAAAGATCTTTTTTGAGCTGGGAGAGTTCAGACGACAGGGTAAGAAGATAGTTTTCGATGTTAGATAGGGTCTGTGTTAGGTTAGCCTTCGAATTTTCTGGGGAGAACGGTCTGTGGAGTGTGTGGATTTGGAGGTTGGGGGTGAAGGGGAGGGGTTCCCAAGTTGTTGGACGAGGAGGAGTCTGTGTCGTCAGGAGGGGATTGCATAGAGTTATAGTCGTTGTTCTGAGGTGGTAAGAGATCTTGAGGGGAGAGAGGGGAAATTACATCCTGGCTAATAACATCTTGTCTGGGGGGGAAGGCAGTTTGGAGAAGGTGAAATTGGTACATGCGATTGAATAATAGGAAAGTCGGGAGGAGGGTGCTGGAAGGGGGGAGTGAGGGAGGGGTTGTGTCTAGTGGTAGGAGGGGTGGAGTCATTAGAGAGAGAAAGGGTTTGGGGGACTGGGTAAGCTGTTGAGGTGTCCGCAAGAGGGGGGTTGCTAGCAGAGGAGAGAGATTGTAGCATTGGGTTAGAGAGTCATCACACATAGTATTGATGTCTGTAAGGAGAGGGATTGGGGCAAGGAAGGGGAGGGTGAGGGGGCATAAATCAGTTGGGAGGTTGCAGTGTTAGTAGGTGCGGTGGATAGTGTGTAGGATAAGGTGCTGAAGTGTTTCTCAAAGATGGTGAGGTGATTTTTTGAAGCTTGGATTAGGATGTTACCGGATTTGAAAATAGAGATGTCCATTTTGCCGGGGAAAGTATGGGAGGGGGAGGTGGACAATTTAAAACCATACATGATTTTACATGATTTAGTGATGGGGAGGTGGTGGAGAAAAATGCTTTTCCTTTTGGACGGGCGTTTGGAGTAAACAATGTAGTTTGTTTTTATTAAGGAGGAGAGACTAAGGTAGTAATCAACAAATAAGGTTTCATGCTGACCAATAAGTAGCTTGTGTTTGAAGTTTCTTTTAGCGTTTTTGGAGAGATTGGGTTGGTAGAGGATGGACCAAGAGTTCCGGCCATGTCTAGTAATGGATGAGTCCTGTGGATTGATTCTGAATTCTGTTGTAGTGAGGGTGTGTGTGAGGGATGGCATGGTGGTTGGATTAGGGAGGCTAGGGGAGGGGGAAAAGCGAAATTAGGAAGACTTGATGCAGGGCGTTGGGAGGTCAGAATACCATGCATGTTCAATCATGTTTCCTAATGACCAGATTCTGAGATTCCGTCTCTGCACATTGCACTTTCTTGTGGCTTTCCCCAATCGGGCTGGTTGGTGTGAGAGACTAACCCCCTGTCCTTGTAATAATTTAGCCCAGCAGAGCACAATGCACTTTATGTTGTTTTGAACACTTTATAAAGACCCAAGGGCATGTTTTATCAAGCCCATTTTAAAGGAAATCTGTCCCTGCTCCTATCAGGAGGGTTTTAATTATTTGCGGTCATTACCTACTGCAGTCATCTGCAGTGCTGTGCTCAACTTCATTAGAACTGCATCTTAATCAGAAAACGTTATGAATCATACAATGAACTGACATTTTTTGTGATTTTATGGGTTTTTAATATCTTATAAAAATATGTTGTGGAAGGGTAGGAGGCTTCTCTCAAACTTTAGAATCTCTGCTTAGATAGGATGTTCTAGGCGAAGAAAATAGGTGTACCACAAATGTAACCTTTGCACAAACATTTTGTCCTATGCATATTAAGTCTTTTTAGTTTTTTTGTTTGTTTTAAAAAACATTTTTTAATGTATGAATATAAATTTCAATGATTTTAGGGATTTTTAATATCTTCCATAAATATGTGGTAGAACTTTAGTAGGTTTTTCTAGAACTACCTAGATTCAGTGCTGGGATAAGGTGACCTAGGAATAGGAAATAGATGTATTGAATATTTAATTTTTGCACACCATTTTCCTATGTATATTCTGTCTTGCTTTTTTTAAATGTAGTATGCAAACTATTATGTTTCAATTGAATCAAATAAAGAAGCAGAACCTGAACCCGATTGGTTAAATATTTTCTTGTTTTCATTAATTTTCTTTTGCCTATTTTTAGTTCTGTTATTTAAATAAATATGTTACACATTTTAATTAGTTTTTATAGCTTAATTAATTTAATGATCTTTAAAAAAAACTCTTTATGGTTGTTTTTAATTTGTAGGGCTTTATGTTGGAAAGTGTTTTTGGTTATGTATATAAATATGTAACTATGTATAACTCTCCTGTCCCACAGTCCAAAACACACTCTAGTGTGGCTACATTTGGAGTGGAAGTAGTAAATATGATCTCCTTGTCCCAGAGTCCAATGTGGCTATGCTTGGAGTGGGAATAGTAAATGTGATTAACCCAGAGTCCAGTACTCTCCCCATTGAAGTTACATTTGGAGTGGGACTTGTAAATCCGATCCCACAGATTCTCTTAATAATAACATTATTTTATAATATAAGATTTTTAATTAATTAAACATGAAACAATTGTAATTAACATTTGTATTTATAAATTATATTGTTTACTATAATCATGAAAACATCTTTTCTCTTTGCATACATTGAAAACAAAGTTATTCAAATATATTTTAATTTATAATGTATTAATACAATTTTCATTTGCATTTCTTTAGTAAAATGTTTATTATTTTTTCTTTCAAAGTATATTTGTTGTGTAGTAATAAATAACATTAATTTAACTTATCAGTATTTTACATCTATATTTGCACAAGGTTTATTTTTTTTACTTTCTTTTACAACTTATACAGAAGTTATAAACAGCGCACATATTTTTGCAAAACATAGCAAATGTTATATTTATTTTTCTAATCACTTTGATGGATATCATTTGTAAATGAAATTGGTCCACTTTTTTGCCACTTAATGTGTTTTGAAGTCTGTCTTCATTAGTGCTGAGAGGCAAATCTCCAGTCTAGTGGTTCTTCATTGTGGCTCTCCAACAAATGTAAGAATTAATTCACATCTAATTTTTAAGGCACTTTTGTGAGAAAGTGTGGATAGTTAGTTTAGTTAATATAGCTTAACACTTTTAGTTAGTTAGGATAGGGAAATGTTGCACAAGTTATGTTTAACCCTGGGCGGTGTTCGCGGAGTTGCACTATGCGGAGCTATGTGAAGTGGAAAAGAAACTCTGTCACACTACCCGGAGCTCTGCAAGCGGCGGAGTACGTTAGAAAAATGCTGTTCGCGGTGATTGCACAGTGCCGGTTGCTTGTCCGCACTGTGCAATCATTGCGAACAGCACCATGCACAGGGCAAGCTTACCTTTTCTGCCGCTCAAGTAGATTTTTACTCGAGCTGCAGCTTTCTCAACACGAATGGGCAGTTTCTCAAGGCGAGTGGGCATGAGCATATGCGACCAGTCGCTATGAGTAACCTCATTCCCCGCATTGAGAAATCTCACCGGGAGGTTTATTATCCATACTCGCGCTCACCAACTTGATGTTGGTGATAGGGAATGAGGAAAAATCTCACCGGGAGGTGGTTTTGCTTGATGTTGGTGAATTCAAGCAAGGAAAATGACTCCGCTCAGCTGCATGAAGCAGAGTTTTTCGGAACTCCTTGAGCTTTGCATAACGCGGACTGCAGGAAACTCCACAAGCGGAGTTCACCGCCCAGGGTTAGTTGTGTTGTTTTGTTTATGTATCTAGGGTTTAGGTGTTTATGTAGTAATTTACATCTTTCAAGGTAGGTTTATTTATGGATTTACTTATGTTTGAAGATTTTATGTGGGTTTTGTTTGCTGGGACAGTAGATTTCTATGTTTTAATTTTGTTCTGGACTTTTTGTATTGTTCTGGAAAGATTGTTGTTGAAGAGTGCTAGTATGGTTTTTTATGCTTTATGGGAAATAAGTTAGAACATATAAACCAATTGTTTATTTGATTTTTGTCTGTGCCTTTTACAGGTTTCCTGGAGTATATTTTTATTTTTTTATTACAGGGTTTTTAAGGGTATGAAAGGGGTTCATATGGATTCTTTGGAAGGATTTACTGATATTTTTATATTGTTTGGGATATATTTGCTCTACACTTTTTTTTATAGATTAATGATTTTTAATTTGAATACTCTACTGAGGATCAAGAAGTGTTGCTATAGGATCGCAATTTGTGTCATCTATTATGAAATGAGTGGTAATCTTTGCTTTTTCTAATATGTATTTATTTGTGTGTTTTTAATATTATGTTTTGATTTATTTGCTTAATTGAAGTTTTTGTGGGTTTTATGAATGGTGTATATTTTTGGCATTTATAGTTATTTAATGTTGTTTATAGCATTCTTGGTATATAGTAATATAGTACATGTAGTCTTTTAATGTGTGTTTTGTATAGATTTTATGAAATGTAATAATTATTTATTTCATTTATAATGTATTTTAGTTTTTTTAATTATTTAAATTTTGCATAAATTAATTTAAAGCATTATCATTTAGAAAAATATTTTTGGATGTTGGATTTTGATTTAGGGCTTAGTGTGGTTTTTTAGTTTAGGGCATATCATTCAGTAGGTCTACTTTTTTATAGTAATATTCTTGTAACTAATTTGAGGTACTGTTATCATTGATTTTTAAGGAATAATTTTACTTTGCTATCTAGCATTCGTTCTTTGCATCTGTCTTGTTTGGAGATTGTGGGGCTTATTTGCAGTACAGTCTTGCCTATTTTAAGCTCTTAGTTGTAGATGTCAATTTAAATTGGAATAGAGTTAGGTGGCACCTTCTAAGTGTTGCCCTTCCATGACATTATTTTTTTTTTGGACTCTTGTGACTTTGTGTTATTGTACATGTTCCAACTAGGATATTGGAAACAGGTTGATGCTTACGTCCTGATTGGTGCAGGCACCCAACCTAACTGTCTTCAAAGTAGTCCAGTAATCATGGGATTTGTTGGGTAGTAAGATAAGAATAAGGTAGCAAATCATAGTGCTTTGTTACCTCAGTTGTAGGAGCATATGCCAAAGCAATATAATTTTTTTATTTCAAAAGCAATTTGTGAATTTTTGGCATTGTCCATACTTATTGCAGATTTCTGGTGGTTGCTTTCATAATGCTCTATTAAAATGGGAGTGGCACCTTTGTATGGATGTGTGTGGGAATATTTTTAGGATACTGTTTATCGTGGGTTGTTCAAAGTCAATTATAATTATTTGGGGGTTTTAATTGTTTGCTTTTGTTTTACAACTGTAAGGAGTTCATTATCTGGTGTGGCTTGTTGTTTGAGGCATATATTAATGGTACGTTACTGTTCTGATATTATCCATCAATAGTTTATATTGGGGAATGGAGGGGGGTCATGATTGAAACATGCTGTTAATCATCTAGAATGAATTCTTGGCTAGTATGTGTTACTTCAAGGTTGACTAAATCCTGGAACAATACTAGCGCTCTTGGTATTCGTTTTGCTACTCTTCTTGTTCTGGAGCATTTAAGCCTGGCCTTTGCTGGCAATTCTACTTTTGGGATATTCGGCTATGACATTGTTAGCACTTTCCTTAAAGGTTAAAAAAGGTTTGCAGATTCAAAATAATCAAATTAGTTTCAATCAGTAATCAATGCATGGATGCATTAGTAGATATTTTGTTCAAAGCAATCCAACCATATAGGCAAAAGGATGAATTAATGTGCAGTGCTCATATTGGAAAACATTAAGTAAACCAGCTCTCTACTATAATCAGCCTCAAAAGTAGGCACAAGTATTGCTGGTAAAGTTCTGCTCTGTACTAGCTTAAATCAAACATATCTAACACTTGCTAGACCTACACATGGTTCACACAACGATGCAACCAGGTTAAAGCATACAGATACAATCAAGAGTTTGTTACTTTCTCATTATACTACACAAAGCAGCTTCTCTAAATGTCCTTTAAACTTAGCAGTAATGTGCAAAAACCAATATACATTTGCCAGGCTGTACTCTGTATATATAGAGTAGCAACTAATTTGTTATAACATAAAGGAAAGCCTTTCAGATGAGAAAGAAAGCAAAAACACATTACATTTGTAAATTGTGAGTTCAGCTTCTCCTAGAATAAAATACACATGTGATCTGAAACAAAATGGCTCCCAAACCAGTGGCGTAACACAGGCCTATGCAGCCCCTGAGTCACAGGGGCGCCGGAACCCTTTAGGGACATCCAAACACTTTTGAGTGGCCTCATTCTACCCCAGAGCAATGATTATTTGGGAGACATGGGAGGCTCAGGGGTTACTCATCAGATTCTACAAGGGAGCTGTTTCATTTTACGTTACACACTTGTCCCAAATGCTAGCCATAATAAACACAGGCCTACATTACCGATGGTCAAATTACACAGGTAATAGCATTTGCATGTTTACATGTTAATGTTTATGTACTGCAAAAACATTTAGGGCCTTATTATGATGCGGTCCAGAAAGGTTCCAACTATCAGTCGGAGCCTTTCCAGGCTGCAACTTGGTTTAATTTCCCACTGCCGCATTACAATGGTGGCAGTTGGAAATTAAACCAGCTGGTCCTTACGGCTGGCTTCAGATGGGCCCAAGGAGCCCGTCAGCCGGTCCCAGGCCAGCACGTAATCCCAAATGACAGCCTTTCTACCCTTGGGATTATGATAATCGGTCTCCGGCAGGCTTTCCATGTCTGGCTTCTGACAAGAAAAGCCTGTCGGAGAGCAAGTATGGGCCATCTACCATGGCGCCCTGCCCTCTGTGACCTCCTGTTGGTGGTCGAGGGGTCACTTATGGTGCCCCCTGTTCATCCAGGTGCCATGTGGTAGGCACCCTGAGGTGCCTGTCACATGGTACAGGGATGAACACAGACTCCCATTCCTTTATGGGAGCTTATATTGTGGCCGGTTTACAGCCATAACATAGAGGAATGGGAGTATGCGATTAGACAGTCGGGACCGCCGACCTGAAGTTGGTCGGTCGGTCCGTTTCTGCATCGGTGTTGGGCGATTAGTACTCCACCAGATATTGTAATCACCCTTCAATATGAAATAAACCTTATCAACCCTCCCTCTGGTGACTCTGAGAATCCCCATAAATTACACTGGCATTGCTTTAAAATCTCTCTTCAGACTGAAGTTATCAACATTTGCATCTTACACCTAGAATCCTCTAGAAACTTAAGCTAATTGTATATCTTACTTGGACAGGCTCCTGAGGTCATACGGTTCATACCCGTCTCGTATACCGGCGGCACGCAGCTCCTCTTTCCATTCAGCACATTAACCACCTCGGTCCAACAGGCCTTCTCTGATGGTATGCGGGCTGTACCACAGTGGATGGCTAATAACTTTCTACAATGTAACGTGGAAAAAACGAAGGTGATGCTTTTTGGTAAGGCCCCTCTCCTGTGGACTCCGGAGTGGTGGCCATCAGACCTTGGCCCCAGCCCCGTCCCCAAGCTTGTGGTAAAAAAACCTGTGTATTCGGTTAGATCAAGGCCTAACTCTTAAAGAGCAAGTACACCAGACAGCCGGCTCTTGCTTCCACGTAATTGGACTGCTCCAAAGAGTTTTTCCGTTACTTCCGGACTCCATCCGAAAAACCTTGGTACAGGCTTTGGTGCTCAGCCGCCTGGACTACTGTAATGGGCTACTGATTTCAGTCAATGACACCTTACTTAGCAGACTTCAAGTAGTCCAAAACACAGCGGCAAGGTTAGTCCAGTACGCGTCTCGCAGGTCACCATCACATCCTCTGTTGGAGACGCTCCATTGGCTGCCTATCCGTCAACGGATTAGGTTTAAAACATGTTGTGTTATCCACAAAGCCCTTCAGAACATGGGCCCCTCCTATCTTGCAGAGAAATTCACTCCTTACAACCCTGTACGTGCCCTTCTCTCCAGCAGTAAATTTCTTCTTGAAGTTCCGACCATTAATAGGGCAAGATTGGGAGGGAAGGCCTTATCCTACCTTGGCCCTCACCTTTGGAATGAACTTTCTGTTTCCCTCAGGTTATGTCCAGAACATTCCAAGTTCAGGAAACTGTTAAAAACCTTCCTGTTCTGCACTTACTAAGTATTCCAGAATCATCAGCTCCCACAAGGGTTCATTTTAGGCGCAGAGATACTCCTTCGGGAGTTGATTCAAGCGCTATATAAACACATAAATAAATAAATTAATAAATAAATTAAAAAGCCTGCAAATTGCACGTCTTCCCTCTTTCCTCTTTCTTCTTTCACCTTCTTGATTTAGGCAGCCTATATTCTCCATTGTATCTTGACCCATCCTTTGTAGTCTCAGTAATCATTTGACCCCTCTTATAAAAGGAATAGGTATATCACACAAATTATAATGTATAGAATCAGAGTTAGTACTTTCTTTAGTATTCCATTACCAATATAATTCAACCACTCACTAATATTTAGACCTGGGCGGTCAACTTTGCTCCGCTGGTGGAGTTTGTGAAGTTTTCTGCACTCCACAGAGCTTGCGGAGTACAGAAAACTCAGCTTCGCGATGTTCTGTGGAGTTTTCCCCCCGCTCGCGAACGGTAAGTTTGCCATCGCAAATGGTAACTTTGCAAGCGCGAGCTGCCGCTCGGGTTGAATTTCTACCCGAGGGGAAGGAATACTAGTACATACTGCAGTTCGCACAGCACTCCGCCACTTGCGGAACTTGGCAGAGTTTTTTTTTAACTTTGCAGAGTTCCCTGTAGCAAAACTCCACGAACTATGCCCAGGCCTGCTAATATTGTCAAATCATTTCCTTAGTGCTTTCCAGGAACCCGTCTTCTCCATCTCCCTCATCTCAAGAGAAATCTCATACGTTTGTTACAAATGTGTTAATGTTATTAGTTTTATGTGCAGCACAGCTGGATGCATAATGTGAGAGGCTCCACCCTCTTTCGCGAGTAAGAAAGGTAAAGCAAAACTGCTCTGCAAAACCATGAGTTCAGTATTTATAGCGGTCTGCGCTCCAGTTGTGTAAGTTGCCCAACAATCCACCAAGGTAGCGAAGCACGATGTTTAGCTGCTTCATGCCTCACTATCCCCTTATCATATATGTCATCTACATAGGAAGGCATTAGCAAATACTAAAAATAAATAACAGTTTCCAATCCAGTTTGAAGGATAGTGAATGTATACATTTTTCCCATACATGTAATAAACTCATTCAATAACTGGATTGCCTCCTCAAAATAGTTGCTCACCGTAACTTCTAGTCTTTGTACACAATCACTGCAGTCCACCATCTGTGGCCATGAACATGCTCTTTCCACGTTCGGTCTATGAACCTGCTCTTTTCATGTCATGAAAAAAACCTTTTCCTTTTTCTGTAAGATCAAATTAGGTCTCAGAAATATTCCTGACTGTTCCATTTCTCTCTCCTTTTACCAACCCACCCCTGCTCACACCTAAGTTCAACCTCCTAACCATCTCAGCCCTTCTTTTGAAAGATTCCTCTATAAATTCCATCTCAACCCTACTCAATTTACACATAGCCCTAGCATTAAGAAAGTTGGTACCGTTAATTAGTGTTATAAACATTAACTAACCATCTGACTACGATTCCAAGGGTTCATCTTGCCAAAGCCAGTGGACGTTTTTTCTCCCTCTTGGAACCAGTGGGCTGGAACAATCTTCACTAGAACTGCAGAAGACAGAGGATGAAGGATTATTTAGAAAAATGCAAAACCTGGCTCTTTGTTCAGTAGCCCACTTCTTTTCTTTCGTTTACTTCTCTGCATAGCACGGGTCACTCTTTTCCCTTTGCATGAACCTCAGTAATGACTAATCCTCTTCTTGGACTTGGCTACAGCATTTGGATTTCAATTTTTAAACTTAGGCACATCATCAAAAACAAGTCAAAGTTAGCACAATAATACTCAAAGCAACCGCTACAGAATTTGTCGAATGCCATGGGTAAATAATGATGCATCGATTGTGATTGAGACGGTTAAATAAGTGCACACATAGTAATTTTTTGACCCCCAAACTTTGGAAAACCGGTGTAATAACCTAAAGTAACCATTATCAGAATAATTCCCAGCAGAATCATCTTTGTGTAAAATCCTCATAATAAGTCTACTTTGCTCCTCTAGAAAGGCTAAATCAGGTTTATTTGTGGTTGAAGTATTGCTCCTTGGTGGTCGCTCACCCAGCACTCTGCTCGCACATCGGACGCTTTGCTCCCCGCTGCCTGCCTGCACTGAGTCCTGCTGCCTGCCTGCCCTGACACAGCGCATTGTTGCTCACTTTACATCGCTTGGTATCGTTTATTTTCATCTCGCACTTTAATTGCTGTACTTGCTACTTTGTTCGCGCTTGGCATCGTCTCTATCTGGCATTGTCTTTGTGCATTGGTACTATTGTAGAGCGACTGACTGCATTTGCACGATAGGCATTACAGTATACTTTTTTGAGGAAAATTACAACTCCGGCTGTGCCCCAGTTTCGTTTTAGCTACCGGGCGGCCATCTTTGTGTTTATTTACTTCTGCCCGTGTCTCCTCCCCGCTCCCCGCCTCCCAGCTGACCCTCCCACGCTCCGCCCCCTCTACTCTCCTTTTATGCCACATGCCCCTACGTGCAGCGTCCACGCGCTGCGGCCGCGCCGAAGGTGCGCCAAAGGTAAGCCCGTCTACGCCCGTCCGTGCCTGGACCGCGCCCAGCGCCAGAGGCCCTGTGCCCCGTCCCACCCACCCCTCCCGCATTACTTACGATGCCACCACCCTCCTAGCCCTTAACCCCGGCCGTCCCCCCAACTGCGTCCAAGCCGCTCCTGGACACACCCATGGACCCTTCTCTTGCCACTCCTGCAAGTTCGACGGCACCAAGAACAACTCCTCATCTACGAACACACAACAGAGATCTGACACCAACCACCTAAAATGCATCCTACTCAACACCCGCTCAGTCCACAGACACGCCATCGACCTCTGGAACCTACTAGACACCATCTCTCCAGACATCGCCTTCCTAACAGAAACATGGATGAACGCCTCATCAGCCCCAGACATCACCATTGCCATCCCGGAAGGCTACAAGATCATCCGTAAGGACCGCACCGACCAAACAGGAGGAGGCATCGCTATCGTCCATAAGAACTCCATCCGCATCTCAACCAGCTCAGACGTCAACCTTGCCAGCGCCGAACACCTTCACTTCCAGATCCACACCGACCCCAAGACCACACTCAGAGGCACCCTCCTCTACCGGCCTCCAGGACCCTGTGCACAATTCAGTGACGACATCACTGACTTTATCACCCCACACGCCCTCCCCCTGAGGAATACATCCTATTGGGAGACCTCAACTTTCACCTGGAAAAGAGCAATGACAGCAGCGCCACCAACCTTCTGGACAATCTCGCCAACCTCGGACTCAAACAACTTTTCACTACCCCCACCCACATTGCAGGTCACACACTCGACCCTATCTTCACCTCCAGCAAACATGTCTCATTCAGTCACACCACATCTTTTCATTGGACGGACCACAGCTGCGTTCACTTTATCTACAATAAGACCACAACCCACAACCATCATCAACCCACTCTGCGAAGAAACTGGAACAAAATCACCATCGACCAGATCTCCTCATCGCTTCTTCTAACCCCCCCCGCCCACTCCTCAAACCCCGACCAAGCAGCCATTAACCTCACCCAATGGCTATCCAACAGCGCCGACATCCTAGCACCGTTGAAAAAACGTCAAATCAAACTAGGCAGCAAAAACGCCTCCTGGTTCAACGATGATCTTAAGAAATCCAAGAAACTCTGTCGCTCCCTCGAGAAGGCCTGGAAAAAAGACCCAAACACCAGCACCAGGGACGCCTTCAAAAACGCCACCCGCATACACCACCAACTAATCCGATCTGCCAAGAAAGCCGCATTCAAAGACCGACTAGATAACAACGCCCACAACAGCAAGGAATTATTCAACATCGTCAAAGAATTATCAACCCATCAGCCAACTCCAACGACATCACCCCCTCTCAAGCCCTCTGCGACTCCCTAGCTTCATTCTTCCACAACAAAATCGCAGACATCCACAACAGCTTCGACAACCGACCCGGAGACCAACCCACCCAACCTTCTGCAAGACCTTCACCCCCCCTTGAACATCCTTAATGACTGGAACCCAATCTCCACTGAGGACACCATCCGCCTGATGAACTCCATCCACTCAGGATCCCCAACTGACCCATGCCCTCACGACATCTTCAACAAAGCAGAGTCCATCATAGCACCACACCTCCGAGATGTCATCAACTGCTCCCTCAACTCCGCCACCTTCCCGGAAAGCTGGAAACACGCAGAACTCAGCGCCCTTCTGAAAAAACCCACAGCTGACCCCACCGAACTCAAAAACTACCGCCCCATCTCGCTTCTTCCATTCCCGGCCAAAGTCATCGAAAAAGCTGTCAACAACCAGCTCGCCACCTTCCTCGAAATCAACAAATCCCTCGACTCCTCACAGTACGGCTTCCGAGCCAAACACAGCACTGAAACTGCCCTCATCACAGCAACAGACGACATTCGAACTCTACTGGACAATGGAGACACAGTCGCCCTCATCCTCCTCGACCTCTCCGCTGCCTTCGACACAGTCTGTCATAGCACCCTTTTACAGCGCCTCAGAAATGTCGGAATCCAAGGAAAAGCACTGGAATGGATCACCTCGTTCCTCACCGGAAGAACCCAGAGAGTCCGCCTCCCACCATTCAAGTCAGAGGCCACTGAAGTCATCTGCGGCATGCCACAAGGATCGTCACTCAGCCCCACCCTCTTCAACGTATACATGAGCCCCCTTGCGGCCATCGCTCGCCAACACAACCTCAACATCATCTCCTACGCTGATGACACTCAACTGATCCTCTCACTCACCAAAGACCCTAACACTGCCAAAACCAACCTACACGAAGGAATGAAAGAAGTAGCCGAGTGGATGAAGCACAGCCGTCTGAAACTGAACTCAGACAAAACAGAAGTCCTCATCTTAGGCACCTCCCCCTCCGCCTGGGATGACTCTTGATGGCCAGAGGCCCTTGGAAAAGCACCCATCCCGACGGACCACACTCAAAACCTGGGCGTCATCCTGGACTCCTCACTCTCGATGACCAGACAAGTCAACGCCGTTTCATCATCTTGCTTCAACATTCTTCGCATGCTCAAAAAACCATTTCGCTGGATCCTCACCGAAACTAAGAAAACGGTCACCCACACACTGGTCACGAGCCGCCTGGACTACAGAAACACCCTATACGCCGGTACCACCGCAAAACTCCAGAAAAAACTCCAACGCATCCAGAACGCTTCAGCCAGGCTCATACTAGACATCCCGCGTAAAGAACACATCTCTGGTCACCTGAAAAACCTCCACTGGCTCCCCATAAATAAGAGGATTACTTTCCGCCTCCTAACCCACGCACACAAAGCACTTTACGAACTTGGACCCGAATGCCTCAACAAACGACTGTCCTTCTACACCCCCTCCCGCCAGCTACGATCCTCCAACCAAGCCCTTGCCACTGTACCTCGCATCAACAAAACCACCATGGGAGGTAGATCCTTCTCCTACCTGGCAGCTAAAACCTGGAACTCACTTCCCACTCACCTTCGCCTTACTCAGAACCACCTAGCATTCAGAAAGCAACTTAAAACTTGGATATTCGACAAGTAATTCCCCACCCTCTTCAAGCGCCTTGAGACCCTATGGGTATGTAGCGCGCTATATAAATCTCTTGACTTGACTTGACTTGACTAGTGAACCAACGATCAGTATGACTATGGCAAATACCACTAATATTATTAGAGCTCTACAACTTTTCAGTGCATTAGACACCATGGTTTCGCTCAAGCCAGATCGAAATAGAAAGAGAAACATCTAAAATCTTCTTGTTGTTTCTACTCTGCAAATCAGCAAACGTTTCAGTTTGTTTTCAGTTCGAGTGAAACCTACGATCTACAACTAGTACTCTAAAGTGACAAAAATCCTGCTCTGCTACTCAAACCTATGGACCTAATATCTTCACTGAAATAACAGGACTCAAAATATGAAACTTTGATGTCTGGACAAATGTCACTTAAATTTAGTTAATCATAAATATCAATCAATCTTCATTGTGGTAACGGTATTTATAGAATTTTTCAAAAAGACTTTGATGATTCTTAGTTTCATGATCCCTCAGTCCAGGCCCAGTTTCTGCAAAGTAGGTCCACTGAGGAGCCAGATACCTTTGGTTAGGTATTCATTGTCTATTTGTATTTCTGACATCTAACTGCTCACTGTCATTTTGTTCAATTGAGACACTTGCTTTCAATCTTTTCCTCCCTTTGACAGGAGCACAACAAAATAAGATCAAAAAATAACTTCCATGGCTAAAGAGGAAAAACAAGGTGTGCAAAACAAAGTCACCAGAAGTTATGTATCCAGGGAAGGTAGTGAACAACAGCTAAAACTGAGAGTGAGATACAGGAAGTGAAGTAGATATGAAAAACAATCCAGCATAGACTTCTCCTGCTACTCAAGTAGCTTAGAATACCTGCCTCCGATGATTCCACAAACAACCGTAGCACTCCGGAATCTCTGTGACAGCCGACCTTTGCCCTGATACCTCCAGAAGGCAGAAATGAGCGGATGCTCGCCACCACTATCGAAAAAGAGAAAAGCCTTGTCCCTGCTTCCAAATCAAAGGACAAGGCAGTGAAGCTCAGCCGAGTTTCTAAGCAGCCTGCAGCTCTGAAAAGCTAGCTACTCACACACGAATCTTCGGTGTGGCGCGGAAAATAAAGCACGAAAAAAACCAGGAAGAGAACAGAAGCCGTGAATCCACACAGCTCGATACTGACGGCCAGAATTACACATGCCGTCCTGAGTGCAATGCCTGGAGATAATCCCTTTCTCCTCACCCAGAATTGGCAGGACTCCTGGGAGATGTAGTCCTACACCTCTCCCGTGAAATGTTCTCGTAGGCGATTATGCTTAGCGCCTGACACCTTGCACTTACACAGTATCATACCTTGAAACTATTCTGCTTGCAGAACATTAGTAAGCATTTTATCATGTCATTCATACGCTCTGTACAAAGCTATGAAACAGTGAACACAATGCTCTTGCAATTGGTTTTCTGGTCAGAGACAGCACTGACTCTTCTCAAGACAAACAATCGCATTAGCACCTCACCTCTTACAAAGTGCTATTTGAACAGTGGTGTTTTTAGAAAACCACATCTGAGCCAAATTTGGCGGAGGAGCACTGCTGCACATTATTCTTGAATGCTGTGCCTGGGACTGAGATGTAGACCTGCTGATGCTAACTTTTATCCTGCAAAGGACGGTAGCCTGCTCTACACCGGCTTGGCTTCCTGATATATCATACACAGGTATGGGGGCTTGATTTGCCCCACTGGATCTGGCAGAGGGTACTCCCACTATTCTCGAGATAGTGTAGGTAGTATTAGGTAGGAGCACAAATGTACTCATAATCAGCCTGTAATGCTATAATGGTTGAATTGTTTATTTTTTTTACCATCCCTTTAATGCTGGTTACGATGTTTTGTTTCACCCTACTAATAATTACAACTCACACTTTTTACACAAGAATACAATTGTTTCAATAAATGTTTGAAAAGCCAATTTCTACCATTCTTGTATCTCCCTTGGTCATGCCAGGGTAACAACGAAAGGCTAGGTTTGTTTCAATGATTTCCTTGGGGAATTAGAGTGGGCATATTCTGATGTTACAGATAACATCTGTTACCTTGGAAGGTTAAAAGTTCAGAGGGTGCACTGTGAGCTAGCTAGGAGTTAGGCCGACATATTCTCATCACATGTGTGCACTAAACCCCCATATACTGTTGGTTATGTTGTTAGGATACACAATCCTACTGGATTCGTAGGTACTGTATGACATGGCATCTCCAACGTTCTAGGTCAGGTATTTCTTTAATGGGTCTCCTGAGTAATTCATAAATGTGACCAAGGCCCCTATTTAACCTTATAAGGAGACATCTGTGGTGTTAGGGATTAATCGTCCTCAGATAAATAGGAAGCACCTTTTTAGGTATTTTCTTTGCAATCTTGAACCTTTAAAAAGATCACCCCGCTATAGAATTTCCCTTCTTTAATTCCATTCATTAAATATGGAACAAGTAGCAGTTATTTCTATTAAGTGCAGACAAACTGTACCAACAATGTTACAAAAACAAAGGTTCCCTCTCACAGGGGGAGATGTGACCTACATGGTTGAGACCCACGAAACATACGAAACAGAAGTATTCTATTCATAGGTCACTTTTCCTGCAGGAGATGCCAAAAGTTACTCAAACATTTCACATATACATTCCAGCTGCATTCACAGGCCAACACAGAGCCTATGAAGGTTTAAAAATACTATTGACATTTCAGGGACATATGAATTGGTTCCAAGGAATGCTACTACTTACATTGAACAATGCAAGACTGGTTGCAAGGAGGGAGCAACCTGTCCAGTCCTAGCCGGCCATACATCATGTCCAACATTAGCGCCACTAAATGTTGTAGAGGTCCGTGCTCTTAACACAGGTTTAGTTAAACTGTACAGACATTTAACACAGTTCATTATGTGAACAATAACAGTAACCCCAGCAAGGGCTGTTAAAGCTGTGAAGCCACATTAAGCCTTGCTAGCAATTTATCCAGTAGCCATCAACACAATTATGGGTAAAGTTACCACCAGATGAGAGGCAACCCCATTCTGGATTGTACCAAATCGCAAGCCAGCTTAAAGCAGTTTTTCCTATGAGGGACCCCTAGATAAACATAGAATTCTCATAATTTGCCAACCACTAGGGATGGGTTCTCCAGTGGATGATTGAGCTACCTGGGACAGTCTTTGTTGCAATATATACCATACCACTTGGTACACCATCTATTGCTGTTTTTCCTGAAGTGCTATAACAGATTCAAAATGAGGACAGGGTTGCCCCTGCCCTTGATTTGGGGATGAATCCAATTGGCAATTACACCACAGTGACTTCTATTTTTATAAGTAACATAAAAAGGGAAGTAGCAGCATTCTCATTACGTTAATGCCTCGTGCAGGTTCTGTTCCGGACAAGTGTGAACTACCATAATTATTGCTGAAAACTAAACTATATAGGGCAAGATAATTTGGGAGCCAGACCAAATAAGCCACAGCTTAAGGGTAATTCTGAAAGGTATAATACCAAACAGGTGCCTGAGGCTTCTACAAAATGGTAAAATAAACAAAATAATTGAAGAAAAAAACAATAATGCATGGTGGATCTCCGCAACCGGAGCCCAACGAAAAGTGCTATAATGTACATACCCGTGAATCGATAAACAGCCTGAATAGGTACAGTATACTGATACACATTGTAGGAAAGTAAAAGAATCCTAAACAATGACTCACTACTAATGACAATCTGCCTTGGGCTTTAAACCCTTCACTGCGGCGGCTATTCCGCCGCAGTGCTAAGGGGGGGAGGGCGGCCGAGCGGCGGGCGCATGCTGGTGACGGAACCGCTCCGTCACCAGCATCGGTTGCACTGTGCTTATGACGGAGCGGTTCCGTCATGGCCCCGCCCGCTCAGTAGAATGCCCAGCGCAGGCGCGGAATCCGCGCCGCGCAGGCGCGTCGGGCGGGCCATGATGGAACCGCTCCGTCATCAGCACAGCGCCACCGCGGCTGATGACGGAGCGGTTCCGTCATCAGCAGGGGAGGTGTTAAACATGACATGCAGACATTTGGTGCTGAAAACATGAAAACACAAGGCTTTGAGGCCTTTATCCAGATGCTTTCCCTTTAATAATCATGTTCTTTAGAATGTTAAAGCGTGCACATAAATAGTTTATAGTTACTGTGACTAGTTTAGATTTTGTCTTAACTACTGAATGTGTTCTTTTAACTTTCACAATCTTTTAAACAAGTTTGCAGCAGTAACATATAGTTTGTGTTAATTAAACACAATATTTAAAAGTGCAGAAAAAAGTAACAGCTAACTAGAATTAATGGTTTGCAGAAATGCAGCTTCTTCTAAAAGCTTACTTCATCTTTGACCTTCCAGATAACAGTAGAATGTGTCTCTCCTTTGTGAAATAGAGATGCCTTAGCATGTAACCTTAATGATATTCTATTAGTTGCTGGTAGCACATTATCATTTTTAAACAGAGCCCCATTCATAACTCACATTTATTTGTCATAGAGAACAGAAAGCACATGCATTTCAAAATGCCTTATCAAATTTTGTTTCTAATGACTTCCTACTTAAACAAAATTTTCCGTGCAGCCTATAAAGGTTGCATTCAGGTAAAATAGCAGTTGCTTTATCAGAAGGTTAGGAAATAAAGTGATTTAAATATAATATTTGTTTATGGCATGCTGGATGAAGTGGAGAATTGCTGGATGTCGATTGGATGAAGACAAGAACAGAAAAACGTTGAGTTGCAGTTATAAACACGATCCTATTTTAGGGAAGAGAGATTCCTTTAGATGGAGATCTGGGAGAGAGAAGACTGGGAGACTTGGATAGCGATTTCAGATTGCTTTAGCACAGCAGAGATTCATCTGGAGAGATTCATGTGCATGACAGCAGATACCAGGAGTGATTTAGTATGAAGGAGATGGGAGGCAGAGCAGAAAAATCAGGTTGAGTCCTTTTGACTTTTGTTTTTAATTAAACCCAAACTTTATGCTTAGACTAATTGGCTTTGCCAAGACTCATTCACTCTATGCTTTATTGCTCTTTATGAAAACTCTGCAATTATTAATTGTTGATATTTTGTTTCATGCTAATCTCACTCTATCCTTTATTTTTTTAGATCTTCACGGGTCCCTGCTGAGATCATTTACCCTCCATTTCTTAGAATAGGGATTCTTTCCTTTTATGAAATGCGCTTTATACACATTATAATATGATCTGCACTAACTTTGTTTTTCTATTATCAATTCTGTAACCTGGTTGATAATTGACTGATGAATAAAGAATCAGAGAATCCTAAAATCTAATTGGATAAAACTTTAAAACTACTCACAATCTCTCATTATTAAAATATGTATTTGTATTGTATTGCTAACTTGTTTTTATGAAGGAGCTCTTTTGGATAAAATACAGTGACCAAGATTCACCTTGAGAACAGATATTGGTGTGGAAACAGGGTGATGGAAATTGATGATAACTGTGCCACATTTATTAAATTTTCCAAAGATAGATTTCCACTAGATTTCTGCACTTACAGATATCATCCTTCTCGTTCCTTTCAGGACTTACCCGACAAATGCCTGTCGAGAGGAGGACGATCAGAGCGCAGACAAGAAGAATATGAGAAATTTTGAAAGGACTCTGACATCATCATAAAAAGGAATAGAAACTTACACAATAAAATCCCCAGTTCAAAAAGAAGAAAGTGGCAGGTTTTTCCACTAACTATACCACACATATGGAGGACACTGCATCAGAACAAGGAGTAGACATTGATACTGTTAGACAGTGTGCCAGATGTCACAATTGTTTCTGGTTTGAAGACCAACTAAAGAATTTATTCAAGTTGAAAAACCAGATCAGTGAGTTTGCCCTCCAGACAGACTGTATCATTTGGACATCCACATTGAGGGTGATATACCACATAGCATTAACATCATTTTTGGGGAAATAGTTATGACATTCTTTTGGCTGAAGTTGATAGGCCATCTGAGTTTCTTAGGAAAGTCCCACAAGAAAAAGAAATAATAATATTGTCTTTCTCTGTCCCTGTTAGTGATGTCCTCAAACAAGTGTATGCCACAGAGTGGGACCTTGCACAAGCCCCAGCATTATACTGCAATCATGTAGGATGGGATCAGGTCTCACCCATTCATGTTTTAACTGTAAGTCCAGCCCACAAGTGCAACCACAATACCCAATTAATCATGAAGCTAAACACCCATTCAGATAAATTCTAACTCAACTAGAATTTTAAGGCACAATTGAGCTTTGTATCTCTCCAATGAACAATCCTTTGTTTCTGGTAGAGAAACCAGATCATTCATACCACCTAGTCTTAGACTATAGATATTTAAACAGTCATATACGCGCATTTGTAACGCAAAGTTCACACAGTGCAGCACTAATGAGCAACCTAGTGAGCAAAGAATGCAAAACCACTTTGGACATTTCAAATAGCTTGTTGTGCCAAAATATAGCACCTGAAAGCAGGGATCTAATTGCATTCATCACTTTAGAAAGCCAGAAACGATTCTTCCAACTTCTTCAGGAGAATAGGAACAACCCTTGTCTTTTCTCTACCAGAGTAACATTATTTTACATGAAATTCACTTAGAAACATTGTCCTATGTCGATGACATATACCCTATGGATGATGAATTAAAAATACACATCTAGTCAGAGTACATCGCATAGTTTTGGCATTTTCTGGGCATGGCAACAAATTCATCTTCTAAAAACATAGGGGCTAATTCACAGAACTAATCTGAGACAAAATCCTAAACTTACTACTTTTGGTATTCACAGAGGGCACTTACGATTTTTGATATTCACAGAATGCACTTACGACTCCTAACTTTATTGCTGCACTAGGGCCGGGATTTCCAGACCCGAACCAGACTCTCTGCACCCAGAGCCTACTCTCTGGCTACAGCCGAACTCTCCGCCTCGAGACGTAATGTCTGGCTGGGGCCAGATAAAGTGTAATCAATGGGCCGGATTGCAATTTTTACAAAAAGGAAAATTAGGAATGTGTGATAATTGATAGCGGAGGTCATGAACACAGTTTGGGAAGGGAAAAGGGTATGGCCAGACACTACCTCATAACCCAAAAAAGTTTTCTTCTTTGCATCATGGTACATACAGGTCACAATTTTTTGCTCCCATCAGTGTTGACTGTGCAGTCGGGTAGCTGATTCATACATTGCATCACCAATATTCTCTAGCTGATGAAGCTGCAAAAGCAGTGGTTCAGACTGCTGTAGTATTTGCAATTACTTGTTCACAAATGAGAGTGGATAGTGACATCATGGTAACTGTCAATACTTCACGCACTGGCACACCCTGCCCCAAAATATTTCCAGTAAAATACTCCACTTGGCCCTTTACAGCCCCGGGGACTGACAGCTCCCCAGGGCTTAAATGTGATATTAATGTGGGGGGACTTTTACCCCCCACACCCTTGAGGAACAACACCGCCCCAGGGCAAATGGCAATAGTGAAAGTGGGTGGCCGCATGACCCAACGCAGCCCCAGGGTCCACCACCTCCCCAGGGCTGTGACCTGCAATGGAGGGGGGCCATATGGCCCCCTCATGGAGCCCTAGATGGCCCTAGACACTGAAAAACCCCAGGGCCAGCTCCTGCTATGTCCCCAGGTGCCCAAGCCCGGTACCGATCTGTTTTCTATGGCTTGGCGGGAGCTTTACTCTCACCAAGCAATGGCAAATTGTGCTCTGCTTGGGCAACGAGAGCATTTTGCTCTTGCTTTCTCAAAGTAGAGCACAATTGCTTTGACACAGAGGGAGCTGCATTTTAGCAGCTCACTCTGTGTCAAAGCAGTGCCAGCTCCCGCAGAAGGCTGGGAGTCTGCAGGGACCATGAGGGCATTGAGGCTCCCCCGGGGTCCCTAACACTAGAAAGTGGCTGCCATGGGTGGGACCAGGGCACCCACACTAGAGGATAGACCCAGGGGGATGGTGTCCTCATGGCAAAAATCATCCTGATAGGGGGGCCACTCAGCCCCTCTCCCTTTTAGTTAAAAAAATAAATAAAAAGGTCGGGCCCAGGGGGATGGGTCCCTGGGGCTGGAATCAGATTGTGGAGGGGGGCTGTGAGGCCCCCCTCCCCTATCCATAATTGGGATGACCCGACGATGGGTTTCCAGGCCAAAATTTGCCCAGGGAAGGGGGGCTATGTGGTCCCCCTCCTTGAATAAATTTATGTTTTTTTTAAAAGACTTGCAAGTCACCGGAGTCCCTGCAAATGCATCTCCTGGTAAAGTATTTGTTGCGTATGAAGTCCATTTGCCTCCTGAGAGTCCTTGGGGACCCCAAACCCCTCTTGATACCTCCATTAAGTCCCACACAGTGGGATTTCTGAGAGGTGGTAGAAGGTCATGCCCCCTTTTCCCACCACTATGCAAACGCGCCTTCTGCCACACTACTAGGCAGGAAATTAAGTCCCCTTGAATGCTGAAGGACCTTGGAGGCCAATAAGCCCTCTTTTTACCTCCAGTAAGTCCCAAACAGTGGGATTGGTGAGAGGACTTCTGAGGCAACGCCCTCTTTCTCCACTACTCCCTCAAATGCACCTCCTGGTGCACTGCTGATGGGGAATGAAGTCCCCTTGGCTCCAGAGACTTTTGTGATCAGTCATATCATCTGGCCAAACCCTGGAGTGTGAACGGCTAGTCCCCTGATCAATGGGACTGAACCACACAGTGTTGATATTTAAGGATTTGGTCCACCAGTACTGATGAAACATCCGCAATGACTGATCTATTGATGGTTTTGAAAAAGGTGCAACAAAACAGAAAATGTGACTTAAAATAGGATGGAATGTCCTCCTTTACGCAACTTTATTCTATGGACAAGACATGCCTCCTAATTAAAAACAGAACAGTGCAAGATGACAGTAACAAATATCTGTCTGTAAACGGGCCAACATGTTTCTGCCTATTGGGTGTCTAATCCCACGGCATTCATCAGGGCCTCTGTTCTTATACTCGTTGCACTCTTACTAGCCGTTCACACTCCAGGGTTTGGCCAGATGATATGACTGATCACAAAAGTCTTTTTTGATGGAAACCCTACATCACTCTTTTGGACTGGTCAGCCACTGATGAATAGTCTATAATGTATCGATCTCTTTTTCACCTTTGTATCCACTTGTTTTCTTACTTTGTCCTTATTCTTTTGCACACACGTTGAGATCTAGGTGACTCCGTAGTGATAGCATAGCTCTAATAGTTAGCTAATAGACCCCCTGTGTTTCTTATGGTGTATATGGTATACTATATCCCATTTGTGGACATATCTGCACAAACAATCAGTGGGGCTGTCGCCCTACAATCTAGTACTGTTGAAATGAGCCCGTTCCACAGGGCTCTTCCCTGTCGCCGATCCTTTTCAACATTTACATATGCCCTCTCATCCTGAGTCTTCGGCCGAGGGAGGTAAAAATCTTCAACTATGCGGACGATATGCAGCTGATTTTTACTCTGGAAAACTCTTCCAAATGCAAAGATGTTATCGGGAATTCTATGATGTATGTAAAATCTTGGATGGATAAGAACCAACTTAAACTGAATTTGGAAAAACTGAAATAATCATTCTGAGCAATAAAATCATTTGTTGGACACCGTCATATTGGCCGTCCGAGTTAGGTGCGGCCCCTATCCCTAAACCATTGGTTAAGAGTTTGGGTCTTCATATAGACTCCGATCTATCTATGAGCGCCCAAATTAATGCAGTAACTTCTGCTTGCTTTGTTCAACTCCATAAATTGCGCAAGGTCAGACAGTTTTTTAGCAGAGAGGCCAGCATTCAAATTGTGATCGCCCTTATCCTCTCTAAGTTAGATTATGGAAATGCCCTCTATCTTGGCATACCACTATATTTGATACATCGGCTTCAGATGATTCAGAACCAGGCAGCTAGAATCATCTATCTTAAGGATAAAAGATGTCACATCACCCCGCTACTTAAAGATCTCCACTGGCTTCCAGTCAACCAGCTGGTGCTGTTCAAAACTGGCTGCATACTTTTCAATGCCACTCAAGAAACTGGCCCTAGTTTTATTATGTCATGCATTAGAAAGCACCGGCCTGAGCGCAATTTGAGATCGACGCACTCGGACCTCCTAGAGGTGCCTAGAATCAAACGGAAACATATAGGTGGGACCCGGTTCTCTTATCTGGGTCCGAGGCTCTGGAATTCACTGCCTAATCTGATGAGACTGGAGTCTGACTACATGCAGTTTAGGAATACTTTGAAAACTTGGTTGTTTTCCCTAGCTTACAATTACTTGTCCCTCACTTTGTCCTCACTCTCTTTTTTGCTTAAAGTTCACAGCAAGAGACCTTTTGGTGAATGTGCGCTTATATAAGTTCCTAAATAACATAACATAACATAACATATGACCCTGCAATATCTGAGCCATTCTTGGATATTGTAAGTACACAGGGAAGCCGTAGGAGTACATCAGCCTGATACTTGTCCTTACGAGTTTCCTAGCTCCATGATGGCTTCACTGTACCCTGGGATGTCTGTTACCTCACTGATGCCAGTGTTGTATTTATTAATAAATTAACAGAGGAGACCCTTTAGAGGGTACCATGAAAACCTATCAAGCACTGGCATGGTCTCTAACTAGCCATAGAAAGCCGGCCACCGCCAGGCATGTTTCTGAGCTCATGGGATGAGAGTCCAAGCTCTCAGAGACCAGAAAAAAGTCTGCTCTGGGCTAAGGTGCTTCACACCTCCTCCAGGTTGGAATGGTCTTCCAGGGCGGGAAGTTTCAAAGGTGATGCCACCTTTGAAGTACTGCCCAGACCTCCCCAGATAGTGGGCCTGCCAACCAGAGCCGGACTGGCTACCTGGCGTTTTGGTGTGCTGCCAAGCTGGGGGCTGATTTCGTTGATGGGGTCCTGCGTGTGCTGAAAAACATTTGTTATGCTTTGTTTATTTCAAAGCACACTCAGGTCCCCATCAACGAAATAAGCCCCCACCGCAGTGAAATCAGCCCCCAGCTCAGCAGCACACCAAAATGCCTGGTAGCCGGTCTGGCCCTGCTGCCAACCCTCCTGTCCTGCCTCACATTTGGCTGGAGGACAGATAGGAAAATGTGTTAGAATGGGACGAGTGTCAACATTCAGCCATCACCACCCCTAAAATGTCGCAGGCGATGTGAACCCCTTGACTGAAAATACACCATCTTGGGATGGAGGGAAATCAACCTATCAGGGCTAGGGTAGTGCCCCTTGCCACAGGAAGTGGTCACTAAGAAGGTGTCGGCCCCCCAAAGGTAGATAGGCCATTGGCTACTATTTGACTCCGCCTATAGCCTCCCTAAATTTAGTATTTAGGTGGCATCGCTGGACCTTGAAAAGTAGATTCGATGGACAATTTGAAGACATGGACAAAGAAGAGCTGTTGCACAAGAACTGAAGCCCTGTTGCGGGTAAAATTGGCTCCAAACCCTGCCTGCTGCCTCAAGGACTCAACAATCATTGTGCAGTCTCGTCCAGAACCTGTGAAGATTCCATGAACCCCAGAGTTCCTTCAAGCTTTGAGAAATCACCAAGTGCCTCCCTTCGGAGGGCAGGTATCACTCCCCTGAACACTGCAGGCACTGATTCCACAAAGGAAGGTTTGTCAGCGTGATGCCCCCCAACGGCTCTAACACAGCATCCACATCAAAAGAATGAAATCAGATCCAGAGGGTCAGATCTGTCTCTCCACCAAGTTTAGAGACAGCAGGTCCTATTGGAGTCGCACCGTACTAATAACCAGGGCACCAGACCCACTTCAGAAAACAGCAAGACAAAGAGTCCAAACTACCCAAGACGGAAGCACTCATCGAGGGATGTTGAGCTCCCTGGGACCCATATCATGAGTGACCAAGCTATCCTGAAATGACATCTCCAAGTTGCCTGCTCCTGACTGCGATTACATCACGACGACTGGTGCTCGGCTAACATAACTGCTCTGCAGCCAGCACAACCGGCCCCAGTAATGACAACCCAGCTATGCTCCTGTGGTCCTGAGGGCCTTGCAACCTACTCCCTCCAGTGGGACCCACCAGACATACCTTTACATCCTCCTGTGCAGTATCTTTCCAGGTAGACCCTTTCGTTGTAGCACACCAGCTACTATCAACCTCAGCACCCTGCTCCTGGCCAAATTCGGGATGATCCCAATCTTCTGCTGTTGGAACTTTGGACCTGGCCCTTCTATCAACGTGAAATGAGAAGGTGAAGTTCGTGAAAGCATTGCCTGATTTTCTTTGCATTGTTCTACTTTTCTCCATTGACTTCAACGGTGTGTCATTCCACAAAAAAGTATTACATATTTTCGGAACTCCTAAAAATCGTAACTCCAAAAGTTCTTACTGTAGATGAAAGTTCTTTGTCTTAAAAAATACATGAAAATTGATATTATTTTTTTATAAATTGGTCTTTAGTCTTGAGTCTTGATTTAGTCTTGAGTGTGTGTCTCATTTATTGCCTTTGTGAGTACAGCAAATGCTTAGCACTACCCTCTGTTAAGCCTAACTGCTCACGCACACTACCACAAAAAGAGTATTGTATTGTCTACTTTTGCCTCTGTAAAGCAAAAAGGGACTTTCTGCACAGTGTACTTTGTTTTAGTACACTATAGAGAGAGCCAGCTGACTACAGTGAGTGACTGTATATGTCTCTGAGTAAGTGTCTGAGTGCTTGTATGGGTGTATGAGTGGGCATGAGTAGCTGTACGGGGATGTGAATGGGTGCATGAGTGGCTGTATGTTTGAATGAAAGAGTGTGTGAGTGGGTGTGTGGATTTGTGAGTGAATGTGAGAGTATGTGAATACCTGTGGTTTGGAAGTCTGGGTGGTGTTGGTGTGACTTCTGATGTAATGTTCAGGTGAAAAGTGAACAAAATAATTTAAAAAAGGGGAAAGCAAAGCATAGACAGTGAAGTAATATATGACAAGCAAATGAGATGACTATGAATTAGTGAAATACAGGAGAAATGAGATTAAAGCAATGAGAATGTAGTTACAAAATGAGTGAAGCAGCTACTTTAAATGTTATAAAAGACAAAAAATGAAGAAGTAGTACGTGGAAGTTGGTTAAAAAAGAAAGTGAAGCTAGTGTCTTTGTACATTTATTTTTTTAATAATATTATTTTTGTATTTTAAAAATGTGTGGGTTACGCTGTTCCTCAGCAGTACGGCAATACTTTATGGTTTTTGTTCCAATCATGTGATCAGAACGGGCTTGCGGTTTCGATCAATGGATTTATCAAATTTTGTATATTTTATCTGAAATCTATAAGAGACTCAGGGGCATATTACCAAGCAATAGCGATAATTATAGCTTTTGCTTGGTTAGAGACAAAAATTTACCGCTAAGCTGCGGCGATTTTTATCGTAAATAAACCTTGGTATTACCAAGGTTTATCGCAAATGCGATAAAAATCGGCCGCAATGCATGAATATCGCTGAAAAGTCAGCGATATTCATACATTACCGAGCTAACGCTCTTAGCCATGTTATCCACCTCCCATTGGATAACATGGCTAAGAACTGCTCAGGGCAGGTGTTAGCTTTTGGAGATATTCGCGCTTAGTTGGTAATAGGAGATAGCGATGTTAGTGACTGTTTCCAGTCGCTAACATCTTGGCACGCCCACTTTGCATGTCATTAGTGATAAATATCACTGACATGCAAAGTGGGGTCCAAGATGGTCGCTTTCTCCTACTAGCTGTCTCTAACTGGTGTTAGCCACAGCTAGGTAATAGGGAGATAATTTTATCTCCGCTTTCTTGGCTTTTAAAGCCAAAAAAGCTGAGATAAACCCCCTTGATAATATGCCTCTAAGTTTGCAAATTTACTATAAGGCTGCACATATAAAGAAGCACAAAGTATCTACAGTAGATATATATATATATACTGAGAAGGAGGGGCTACACTTTAAAGACTTTGGTGTGAAACGCCACGGAGACTGCTGGCATTGAAGAAAGCTACTTGCTGAAACCGGTCTGCCTAAAATCATCGAATAAAGCAGCCTTTGAACCCCAGTGATACCCCTGCTGTGTCCTTTGTCCTTCTACCGGTGGGTGAGAAGTGTTTTGAGCGTATATTGACGTGCTGCCCATGGTGCGCACAGAGGACCCTCTCACAAATGCAGGTCACAGAATTCATGGGAACATTCTGAAGGTAACCGAGGTATCGGATAAAGCTGTGACCCACCATTGAAGCCTACAAAGCACCGAAGCTGCTGTGAAAACGGCGGGTCAAGACTGCTTGACGAGACGCCGTCACTGGATTTGCGCCTCCAACTTGGTGCCTGTTCGGCTTTGATAGGCGAGAGAAGGGGACACATGGGGAGAGAACTTTTAATTTCATCACGTTTCTCCACCAGCACTGGACACCCTAACGCTGCATTGTGGGACTGGAAGTCTTCGTCATTTGCGTAGCGTGAAGATGAATTTAGCGCAGGTGAGCCTCATTCCACTGAGAAGAAGGGGCTACACTTTAAAGACTTTGGTGTGAAACGCCGCGGAGACTGCTGGCATTGAAGAAAGCTACTTGCTGAAACCGGTCTGCCTAAAATCATCGAATAAAGCAGCCAGCAGCCTTTGAACCCCAGTGATACCCCTGCTGTGTCCTTTGTCCTTCTACTGGTGGGTGAGAAGTGTTTTGAGTGAATATATATATATATATATATATATATATATATATATATATATATATATATATATATATTTTTTTTTTTGTTTTTTTTGTTTTTTTGTTAATGTTTTCACGTTTTTGGTGAACTTGCAAATCTGCAGCTGTGAACCGTGGGTCCACTTGATGTGAAAAGGAGAGTCTCCCATTCTATTGGTTCATGTTAAACCACACCTATTTCTGATTAGGACCACTCCTTAAAACAGTTATTCTTATTCAAACTGTTGTGGAAGAAGCATTGCTTGCAGTTTCTTCCATTTGCAGTTTTGTTTTCAATGACTGATGGGCAGTGAGCTACCTTTATCCGTAGACCCTCAACTTATTTATTGTGAGGAGGAAGAAGAACTGCCATCTACTTCTAGGATGGAGAGAGAGGTGTGGCAGTATTTCACTGTACCACCTGGAGAGAAAAAAAGGTATCTACCAGGATTGTGAAATGCAAAGAACTTTGTTGGAAAGAGTTATAGCATGGTACTTCACAAAAAAGTACAATCTTGTAATGTCAAGTTTGTGGAAACACATCAAGACCATGCATGAACGGTTGTCTTAGCGGATGATGATGGAGA
This sequence comes from Lissotriton vulgaris, assembly GCF_964263255.1. Classification (NCBI taxonomy): domain Eukaryota; kingdom Metazoa; phylum Chordata; class Amphibia; order Caudata; family Salamandridae; genus Lissotriton; species Lissotriton vulgaris. Next base: position 910,160,960 of record NC_141687.1, read on the forward strand.
GGAAGTTAACATTTGCAGATGCCACAGGTGGTTCGACCTCTTCTGGAAATAGCAGTACCATGGTAATCACTCTGCCAGAATGTTTCAAAATGTTCTTGTTGAAGTAAACAAGCACCGGTGTTAGTTTTTTTATATTATTTTCATACTGCAGTTCCACAACACTGATGATTTAAAAATGGACTTCAACAAGTCAAAAACAAAGTTTTAATCCCCATAAATCTATTAAAGAGTGTCTCACTTTAGGCAGTGTCCCTATCTTGGAATATCTCTTTCATCATATATGTCTTGGAAGCCCCACATCACCAAAACTACACTTAAACACAAACAAATGACAGGGGCAATTCTCATTGTGCATTGCGGTTCTTTTGCTAAACCCATAACGACTACCCTCTAACTCTATGCAGCCAAGTGTATGGATGAGTGAAAGTCCGAGTGTGTCAGTGAATGCATCAGTGTATTTGCTTGGCTGTCTCAGTATAAGCATGAGTGTGTCCTGCGATGTCTGAGGGTATGTATAAGTGTGTGCTTGGGTATGTTAGTGCACATTTAAGCGAGTCCTTGGGTGTCTGCGTACATGTATGACTAAATGTCTGAGTGTGTCAGTGAATGAATCAGTGTATCTCCTTTGCTGTGTCGCAATGTGTGTGGGTGTGTCCTTCGGTGTCCGAGTGAATGTACCATTGAGAGTGTGAATATGTGTTATGGCTGGGTTTTCTGTTTAGATGGGATCAGCCCCCAGGGGCCCCTATGACCCAGCCAAAACGTACTCACCTTCCCTCCTCAGATCGTATTCACAATGGATAGATTTACAGATATATATACAGGTCGCACCTAAGGATGGGGCATGATAATATACATATATAGGAATTTTCTACAATATCTTATTCACATCAGTTGGTCTCGCGGCCACCCTGACCCAGACCGGTCTACCCTAGGGCAGATATTGCGCACAATCCGGTGCGACTACACATGGGCCTGCAGAACCCTATGCTCCCGTTTCCAAACGCTCAACAATCCTGTCGAACTCCACGTCAGTATCCCCCCTGGCGCTCTCACTTATTCAAGCCACAATCCTGTGGGTATCAGCACTGGTAGTCCTCCCCAGTGTTCTCACTAACGCCGCATATCAACGACGATCACATTCCTATGAACAATTATCAGGATAATATCTCAGTTACCTACTCGGAATAAAACTATAATAATAACTTTAAACACGGTTCCAAATTGTATGGTGTACTTTCTGTTCTTGGCATCAAAGGTCCACTCACTCCCTCTTTGTTCGATCACTATTTACCTGATCGGGATTACACATCCGTTCACATAAACAACTTTCGACTGAAAGATGCATTTACCGAGATTGAACAGGAACACAAGGCACACGATAATTCCATAAGAATTAGGGTATTTATTAACAATAGACACGAATCACATTACTATGCAACATAACTTCTGCAAAGAAAAGGTAAAGATTAGAGCTGGTCGGACGTCACCTGATTAATATGAAGTTTGGACTCGGCAGTCATCTAGGTTCCCTTCTCGTCTCTGTGTCCTGGCTCGCCTCACAGTCACCCTCAGCCGTCACAAGTACACGTCTGCACCGCTAGGCTCAACCTTGTCTGCTTCCCCTCAGGACCTCGGAACCTTGCTGATTATTAGCTACCGTCTCTCTCTCTCTCTGTATTAGTGCGCTCCGCGCTGCTTCTCGTTCAGTCTATCTCAGAGAGTTTCGGTCTTAAATCTTTCTCCGACTTCAAAGATGGCGACTTGTCCACCATGAACATGAATAATGGCAGAGATGCTAACGGCTAGATGCCGCCTACGGACTAACTCACAAACTGACTAACACCTTCGCTAATATCAAAGCCCGTTCCTTCATGGAAAGTTACGGCCAGTAACCTGCCGCCCACCAAATTCTTGTACCTCCCCGTACCAAGGACACTTTCCCAGCCGGCCGGCCTGAAGTTGTGTCTTCGGAGTGGAGAAAAATACATTCCTTCGATAAGGGTCAGCCTGAACCGGTTCTCTCCAAGCGAACAACAGCTTGAAACTAAAACATTACTCTTCACCTAGAAAGCCTTCTCGAGCTACTGGGCAGAAAGCAAAATGGAGTCTGTCTCGTTTAAGGCCTACGGAGCCCATAATATGCATAGCTCCATGAAAAGTAGCCTAGCATGTTAGCAAATGAGCAAATCATGACTAATACTTATATATCTATCCCCTATCTTAAGTTCATAAGCCTTACTCTAAGGAAAATGGTACGAAAATGCCCTAATATATGTAAGACAGGGTCCCTGTCTATCGGCCTACTCCCTATGCTATGGGGGTGATAGGCTGGAGTCACTCTCCATCATTCTCCTTCTCCAAAGAGCTAGCAAGAAGACAGCCATAACATTACACCCCTTGACTCCAGTCTATTAACCACAAACTAAATGGAGCTAACGTCAGTAGACGAATAATATGAAACAAAATTAACTGATCTACGACCCTTACTAAGTCTAAAGAATTGCAGCAAGGAAGGGATACACTGAATAAAGCAACAAATAGCTATTAGGATACAAATAGCAACAATAACCCCCCCTAAAATCTGTCGTAGGGAATGCATGTCAGGGAGCCAATTAAAAAGCCAGTCAAAGAAACCCTGATCTATATGTTGTCTAATTTCTGCAGTCAAGTCGTGGAGTTTGTCAATATGGGATTGGATAGCTTTAGAATGGTCAGACAAATTAAAACAGCATAGACCTTCAAAATCGGAACAATCATGACCATGTTTCAACAATAAGTAATCGATAGCCGCACGGTTTTGCAAAATAGCTCTACGTTCACCTTGGGAATCTAATAATAAGTCTGATAAAACAGTAGACGTTTGGTTAATTGACTTTACCATCCAGCAGGCCATTTTGCCGATTGTTTTGGCATTATAAACGGCCAATGCTGGCACACCAATAATAGAAAAAGCTAAACCAAGATATTCTGATCGGGAATAGAGATGAACAGAGGAATCACAATCTTCATGTAATGACATTGAATCTCGGACCATACGGGAATGTGAAGAAGGATGTGAGGAAAACATTAGCAAACTCAATCTAGTGATGGCACATGGACCACCAGAAATATTCGCAGGAATATAGGGCCAAGATGAATTCCCACAAGAAAAGAGCCATCCAGCAGGCAATAACATTGGACGATAATGGCTAGTGGCTACTACTAAACGTTTACAGGTCATATTATTCTTAACTGAAAGACATGAATCCGGAAGTCTCTTTGAACATAACAAGCGTTGATGAAATGAAAAGGTAGTAGCGGCTTGGAGCCTCAGCCGCAGGCACTCGGTAATAGCTTTAGGGTTGCAGGTCATCATGAAACAAAGATCTCCAGGGGTAATATTAAAAGTAGTAATTCTGGAATTAACAGAGACATCAAGGTCTGGAATAAGAGTACATGAGGGGCAGAATTCATGTGCTGCAAAGTCACCCAGAATAACATTAGGTCGGGCATTAGAAAAATTAAAAATATGGTGGAGTGTCTCAGTGGATGCAGGGACAGCTACCAGACAGGTCGCTAAAATGTCAGTAACGCTCTTCATTGGGGTAAGACAGAAATGCGGAGAGTTCGTCACCCGCTTCGCGAGTGTGATCCAAAAATTCGAAGACGTCTGCCACGCAGACCGCGGGGCTCTTATTATCCCATCAACCGGCGTCGGTGGATCCTCTCCTCTCCCGGCGTAGCAAGCCAAAAGGAGTCCAGCGCCGACACATCCTGCAGCAGCAATCCAAAGAATGATCTGGAACAATACAAACACAGGCCTTAATCATTCTCGTAAATAACATTTATCAGCTGGGACAGCTTCCCAGCCATCTTTCCCTGGCTTCATCACCAAAACGGTGTTGTCATGACCGGTCGCAATAATATCAGCCTGTTCAGGAGGATTTTTAGGCGATTGCACCCATATTTTAGCTCCAGGAAGATCAGACGATCCGAAGCCTTTTTGTCCTCGCACAGTTAGCAACGTTGGGGCAGAGCCTTTTTTGATCTCACCACTGAAGACAGGCATAATCAGTAACTGAGCAACACGGTCAGACTTTTTGATAAACAAATCCGTCTCACTGCTATTAAGCAGGAGAACCTTAATCTCTCCCTGATAATCACTGTCAATCACTCCTCCGAGTACTTGTACACCTTTCAGGGCCAGGCCAGATCTAGGGGCAATTAATCCAAAACTACCGGCAGGTATAGAGACTCCAATGCCAGTTTCAACAATGATTCGATCTTTTCCTGGAAAATGTGCATCATTTAATGCATGCAGGTCTAGGCCTGCGGAACCTGGGGTTGCTCTACATGGAGCCAAAGCACCGGGGGTAATCTCCCAATATATTATAGTGTGTGACATAGAATTAGGTTTTGCATCAACATGTGGAGGAAACAAACGCATCAAAGGAGATTCAGCATGTAACAAAGGACGATTGTTTAAAATCAACAAAGCTTGAAGTAGAACATCTCTCCACTGGCTGTAACGGTCATCAGTCAACTTGCGCAACTGTTCTTTCAACAAGCCATTCATTCTCTCAATCAGTCCTGAAGCTTGTGGATAATATGGAATATGAAACACCCAATCAATGTTATTTTCCGTACAGAATTCCTGCACCAATCTTCCACGAAAGTGGGATGCGTTATCTGATTGAATTTGGAATGGGACACCATAGTACAGAATAATCAGCTCCAGGGTTTTAATCGTATTCACTTGGGTAGCATTCTTACAAGGGAAAGCGACCAAAAGGCCACTATAAGTATCAACCACTGTGCAAATATATTGACAATTTCTGCTCATAGGGAGCGGACCAATGTAATCAATCTGCCAAATTTGGGCGGGCAATTTACCTCGATGTAAGTGACCTCGAACAATCTGAGGCACCTCTTTTTTCCTAGAATGCTGGCAAATGGGACAATGTAGAATGACATCTTTAATCAAAGAAAAGGGAATATGAATTCCTCTATCGGCAGCCCACCTGCTAGTGGCTTTCTCTCCAAAATGTCCTGCTTTCTGATGGGCCCACTTCGCCAATCCCGCCAAATCAGAATCTTGCATGTCAACCACTGCCTCAGAAATTTTAGACTGTTCATCTGCAATATTATGAAAAAATTTGTCAAGGGAGTCAATTGGAGTATGAGCATCCACGTGAAAGATTGTTACAGTACTCTGCGGGAGCAATTCCCAAATTTCTTGCCATAGTTCTTTCCCCCATAATTCTTTGGAATGCAATTCCCACTTATGAGAATGCCATGTTGGTAACCATACCGCCAGTCCATTCGCAGTGGACCAGGAATCAGTGAAAATATGACATGTGCCTGGTAGCTCCTGTTTCAAAACTTGATAAACTGCATAGAGTTCAGCATATTGACTACTCTTACCGTCTCCAGTTGTGCATAACAATTTCTTTGTAACCGGGTTAAAAGACACAGCTTTCCAATGTCTTTTGTCACCAATGAACTTCGCAGAACCATCCGTAAACCACACATGTTTTCTATCCTCCGCGGACAGATCATCAAATGATTTACCCCACTGCACGGGAGACTTCTGCACCACGGGAACCGAACATTCACTTTCCGCCTCATTGGAGGGCGCCTGCGCCACTCGCTCGTGTAAAACTGCCACGCCTTTCGGACCCACACGTGCCCTGTCCTGAATGTACCATTTCCATTTAATCACACTAGCCTCCTGAGCATGTCCAATTCGATGGGACTTTGGTGAACTCAAAACCCACTGCATAATGGGAATTTCAGGTCTCAAAATCACAGCATGGCCTAGGGTCAATTGCTCGGTATCCACCAGAGCCCAATAACAAGCAAGCAACTGTTTTTCAAAAGGTGAGTAGCGCTCACCAGCTTCTGGTAACTTTTTGGTCCAAAAACCCAATGGCACTTTTTGTCTGCCCTGCTTTTGCCACAAACTCCAATTAGCATACAAGCCTTCCACGGACACATTCAAATCCACATCACCTTCATTCACGGGCCATAAATCCAAAGCATACTGAATAGCTTCTTTAGCCAAATTAAAAGCAGTCTGTTGGGGCTCACCCCATTCAAACGCATTCTTTTTACGAGTGACTCGATACAGTGGAGCTAAAATTTGACTCAAATGGGGAATATGCTGACGCCAAAATCCAAACAAACCAATAAAACATTGAGCCTCTTTCCTGTTTCTGGGAACAGCAAAATCAAGTATTTTTCGTTTAACCTGTGGAATCACCTCTCTGTGACCCTCATGCCAATTGATTCCTAAAAATTTCACAGCTTGGGATGGGGTTTGTAATTTGTCAGGATTAATTTCCCAACCTTTCGCTCGCAAACAGTCAATGATCTGATCTAAATGGGACTGCACCTGATCTTGCGTTTCACCTTGGATCAAAATGTCGTCAATATAATGACAAACCTGAACTTGTGGATTCGTGGGTACTTCAGACAAATGTTCAGCCACCAGCCGGTGACAGATCGTAGGACTATGGACATAGCCTTGAGGAAGACTCCGGAACGTCATTTGACGTCCATTCCAAGTAAAACTGAATTGCTCCTGACATTCGGGGGCAATCGGAATTGAAAAGAATGCATTAGCAATATCAATGGAAGCATACCATGTACCTGGATGTATTTGAATTCTCTCAATCAGTGTGACAATGTCAGGCACTGCAACAGTCAATTTGGGCGTATGTTTATTCAATTCTCGATAGTCAACAGTCATGCGCCAAGAGTTGTCACTTTTGCGCACGGGCCAAACGGGATTATTCCAAGCAGATGTGACCGGAGTAATGACTCCTGCATCAACCAAATCCTGAATCGTAGCGGTAATTTCATCATGACCACCTGGGATGCGATATTGCTTTTGAGAAATTACTTTTGTTGCCAAAGGTATTTTAATAGGTGGCATGCGTAAACGGCCAACCCGTACGGGTCTGGTCGAAATGTACTGTCGTATACCAAATTGATAGTATCCATCATCCAAATGCAAAGTCATACCTTTCAAAATGTCAATTCCAATGATGTATTCCAAAAGTGGCACAACTAACACAGAGTATTCTCTACGAGGGATTCTACCAATTTTAATTTCGAGTGCAGTCTGAACCGCGGGTGTTTCTTTACCACCCAGACCAGTAATCGTAAAGGACTGTCCATGAAACTTTCTCGATTTACCATGAATTAGAGTGGCCTCCGCCCCAGTATCAACTAACGCTCGGGCCCTTTGGATATTACGATGTTTCCAAAAAATCTCAATATCTACATAGGGTCTGTAATCTCTGTGGGCCCACTTGCGTACCGGAGCTTGACCTATTTCCTAGTCATTTTTCCTGCGTTCTGTCAACCAAGATAAATCAGGGTAAATGCTTTCGGCTTTCTTTGGTATTAGAATGTCTTGTTCATATCCGTCTCCAGTACGAAACGGATTAGTGTCATGTTCAAAAAGATGTGAATTACGGTCAGAGAGTCTGTTACGACCCTCCCTCCTTCGTACGTCAGGGGAATAACTCCTTGCATCTCGTCGGCTGTCGAAAACACGATCATCACTTCCTCTTTCACGATCATCCTCTCTCCCCCTTCCATCATTACGACGAGGGGATCCATCACGTTCATAGCGCCGATCACCACGGCGATCAGAATTCACACATCGTCTCTCATCACCACTGTCATCCGAACCACGATCATACTCATTCTTTCGCACACGACGGGCACCCTCCTTTCGATCCAGACCACGCTTACGAAACATATCCCATAAGCGATTATTAGGTTCACCATCAATGTCTTCCTTTTTGACACCATCAGCAATGAGAGCAAGGAACATGTCACGTCTAGAGAATTTGTAATCACCACTAGTACGACCCTCAGGCCGAGATTGTCTTTCAGGTTTAAACCATTCACCCAGCTCACCAAGCTGACGAACAGATTCAAGCACAACAGACAAAGGGTTGCCAGTTTGATTAATCAACAATGTCATCATGACCTGCTTGTAAGCAACAGGAGCAGAACGTATAATGCGATTACGCACAGAAGATGTTAAAAGACCATCCAAAAGTTTATCAGCAGTACTAAGAAAGATAGCCGTTTTCATGACCTCCTCTTTTAAACGTTGCGACGCATCGCGCAGAGTGTACCACGGTTTCTCATCAGTAGGCCAATCAGATTCTGTTGGATATTTATGATTACAGCCATCGGACGCAAGCTGGAGCAAAGAGATTTGACCAGCACCATTATAATTCCGAAAATGATCCTGAATCGTAGAATCAGAACTCAAAGAGCAAAATCGTAAGCAATCAACAGCATCGAGCATAATACCGGCAGCGCCAAGCTCATAAAGACGCACCATCCAGGTAAGCAAGGCCTCACCAGGCCGTTGTCGAAATCGTTGCAGAATGTCACTAACCTCCTGCTGAGTAAAATCTTCAATACAATCAAGAGCTATACCACCCGGATTACCAGGGGCCTGTTGTAATTTCCGTCGAAAAATCGGGTGAGCAGAAACTGCGGGAAGAGCTTCCGAGGAAGCCCGCATCTTAGATTTAACAGCACAATCAGGGCAAGCTACGTCATCCACACGGGAAGAACGAGCACGGTCACAATCGGGAGTTGAATCAATGCATGAAGCAGATTTACAATCACGTCCGGAGCGAGAAGATTCGCGCTTGTCACCCTCCTCTGCCGAGGAGTCAGAAGTATGAGAATCCCAGATATTACCGTCCCACTCATCGGGGTTCCAATCCATTCCAGCTTTCGCTACAACCATACGCACTTTGCGTGTAGATACACGACCACGACGATGTTTATACTTATATCGTGCAATACGGACCGCAGCTCTTTCAGCAATGGTCTGATATGTCTCAAGTTTGTTGGCAAGCAATTTATTTTGACAACGCAACAGAGTATGTGCATTTTGTAATTCAATGAGAAACAGGGGGCCCCTACAATGTACACAGTTAGCTACTTGTAGGGAAGGTAAACTATGTAGAGAAAGACAGTGTAGCAAAACTCTAAGGGCGTAGATAATCCCTAAATCAAAATCTAAACAGAATAATAGACCCTCTAAAACAATCAAATAAATGTGTGCTGAAACGGAAATTTATACAAAAATTCTTCAATTTATTTATTTTTGATTTTAGTAAATTTTGTTTGTTATTTTTATCCTTTGTGCAAAATTCATTTACTTATTTAGTTCATTGTTCACATTTAAAAAGAACCTTGGAGTATAATACATGATTTTCAAACACAAGCAAAGAATTAATTATTTACAATTAAAGGTGTACAAAATTAATAAGTGAGAACAGAAAAAAATTACATAAACATAAATACATAAACAAATTAACCCAGTGATATACGAAATATTCAGTTGTTGGTATAATTGATGAAGGCAATGCGGTTGAGTGGAACTACGCGCGTTTCGGCCCGAGGCCTTCGTCAGGTGACCGTCATTCGTATATTTTAAATAAATAAGAAAATGGTGATATAACCTAAACAGACAAAACAAAAATAAGAAAATATAGATGTATCAACAGCTCAGACACACATATTCATTACAGCTATTTACAATGCAGTTTATGTTTCTGTATTTTTAGGGTCTATAACAGTTGCAATGAAGATATATATACAATACTAACGTTTTAGTGCAACCACCTAATTACAATAAATGCCAGACCATCTAGTTTTTTTGTTTTTTAGATGCATAAGTACATATTTGATGATTCTTGTTCCATATTAGCTAAGCTCAAGATCGTCACTTAAAGTGTATCTATTTCAGTTCCATTTCTAACTATGATAGTTATTCTAATGGGTTCTGAGACCAACAGTTCCATATTAGGCACTAAAATTTCATAGAGAAAAAAGAAGAAAGAAAGTCCAGAAACAGGTATAGGTATAGACACAGATAAAAAAAGCCTTATACATTCAACCTAGAGATACCTTTACTAATGAAAAGAAGTGGGGGGGGGGGGGAAAGGGAGAAGGGGGGAAATGGATATAGCCATTTTTACTTACACAACAGTGGACAGGTTGATGTATCAACACTTTGCTTCCTATGGCGACAATTTTAATTTCATTTGTACCGAGTCAGTTATGCTGAAAGATAGACATGTACCCATGTTTAGATGTTAATATCCAACTGTATATTTTTAGTCATAGTATTAACTGTTCTACAATGAAGATGTACCTTGTTTGCTCCTGCAAAATGATTTTCTAAGCACTAAGTCACGTGTTGGTTATAGTGAGTCTGGTTAGTTGGAAATAGAGACGAATCCTTAGGATCTTTATTTCAAAGAGCTGATTCTAGGTTAAACGAGAGCAAGAAAAATTACTATTTATCTAATTTAGGATTCTGTTCATGCGATATTGGTTTTTACTAGGTCCATGTTAGATTATATGTTATTCATGCCACAAAACTCTCATTTATCTAGTGGGACATAGTCCTGATAGCAGTGTATAGAAGATTGCACATTTTATATCACAGAGAGATCCTAGCAGTATATATCCTAATTAGCTCACACACTTTGCAATTTTAGTCTCATAGGGACAATTTTATTAGGGGTTTATTGCCTACCTCAAGTATCCGAAATATTTTTAAAGTTTCGTTTTCCCAAAGCTACTCGCAGGAAAAGTCCATGCTTTTAGTCACTTTCCTTGTAGTCAATCTGCATTTAAGAAGATATAAGAAACGACACTATTGTACTAAGCAAAGTACTGCTATATATTGCCTCTCTGTTCGTGTCTCTTAGGGTCATTACCTTGATGTGATGACGCTGGCACATGGAGGGGCTGAGAATATTGACCACTGTTAAAGGAAATAGAGATAAAAACACTATTGTAATGGACATACCCATACTGAGAGTAACTTATCTAAATAGAGCGTCTAATCCGACCAACACGATATCACTTGCGTGTTGAGCACGTACCTTTGTCTTCTGATTCTCGTGCGTTCAAACGGGGGTTCTGGTCTGTTGATGCTTCCGGCGTCCGCGATCTAGACGGACTGAGCGATTTTCTGCTTTTTATTTGAAAAAAAACGCGTTCGTTTTCTCGCATTACGTAGCTTTCAGCTGTTGCCAATTTCTCAGGGCGCGGCTCGATGACGATTGGCAACCGGGTCACGGGTCACAGAGGCTTACAGTGCGTTCGTTTGCTCGCATTACGTGGCTTTCAACTGTTGCCAAATTTCCTCGGGCGCGACTCGATGACGATTGACACACGGGACACGGGTCACAGAGGTTTACATCGAGGTTGAAAGCAGACTATTGCCGAGTTAGAGCTATGATAGCTATTATACCGGAGCGGCTGAAAGACAGACTATAGCCTGCTCTTTGATGATAGTTTTACAGGGCAAATTACACTGTGTAAATCAATATTTAGATCCCATTTAAAGAATTCATATTTTAGCTAACAAAATTAATGGGTAAGGATGTGTTTATATTTGTAGTCAATCTACATTTATATTCAGACGATATTTGATGTTTGAATAGTGGCATATTTACTCTATCTGACGGTTTAGTATATAGTTGGACTCCAGTGCATCTCTTTTGTTCAAGCATATATTCCCATTTAGAGATCTCACATTTTGGCTAACAAACTCAATAGGAAAGGACGTGTTTATATTCAAACGATATTTGATGTTTGAATAGAGGCATATGTACTATATCTAACAGTCTAATACATGGTTAAAATAAAGTACATCTCTCTTATTTAAGCATATACTCAAATAGTATTATTAAAGAATAGCTTGCTGCCATGGAATTTCGGAATTAAGGCCTAGTTTAAAGGTGTCCAAAGTGAATATCCAAAACACTTCACGTTTGCGACGGATTTTGTCTGTGTTAATGCCAGCTTTAGTCACAATTCTTTCTAAAACTATCCAACGGATGTCTTCAGGTTTGTGGTCCTTATCTAGATAGTGCGATACTAAAGGGGCAGTTAACTTTTGTGTACGTATCGCTGATTTGTGTTCCGTGATTCTAGTATTTACAGAACGCGACGTTTCACCCACATAACCTTTGTTGCATGGACAAATTAGAAGGTAAACAGTGTTCGTAGTCTTACAATTTGTCATGGTTGATAGGGGAATAGCTGTGTTATTGAAAGTAAATTCTGCAGTTTCAATGGCTAGTGGACAGATTTTACAAGTACCACATCTATGATTTCCAATCACTGGGGCCCCAGTGATGATATCTCTTTGACTCAAGGTCTTCTGAGCTGGCATCCTTGATCTGACAACTATATCCTTGATATTTTGTAATTCAATACACTGTCCTTCCATATCTTTAAACTGCTTCTGTAGCTGAACAAACTTCTCATGCAATATTCTGTACGCATTAAGAACAATCCACCCTCTGCGTCCTAAAATAGGAAGCTCATCACCCTTCACTACTGGCGCTTTCTGCAGGCACGATACCACATCGGCAGGCTCCGCCTGCTCCAAACATGAAGACCAATTTTCACTCAAACCAGTAGAATCAGCCCACTCACGTGCCAAGGCCTCGTAAGGGGTACATTCCCAGCCGGGAATCTGAATCGGTAATTTGAAAACCGACGATGATTTTTTCGCAAACATAATGATACACAAAAAAGTATATACACAATAATAAACAAAATTTTATACGTACAAGCCGAGCGCAAACCAACAAAATTAAAACAACACAATGCACACAGGCTTCGTAAACAGTTCGTGACGCCAGATGTTATGGCTGGGTTTTCTGTTTAGATGGGATCAGCCCCCAGGGACCCCTATGACCCAGCCAAAACGTACTCACCTTCCCTCCTCAGATCGTATTCACAATGGATAGATTTACAGATATATATACAGGTCGCACCTAAGGATGGGGCATGATAATATACATATATAGGAATTTTCTACAATATCTTATTCACATCAGTTGGTCTCGCGGCCACCCTGACCCAGAAAGGTCTACCCTAGGGCAGATATTGCGCACAATCCGGTGCGACTACACATGGGCCTGCAGAACCCTATGCTCCCGTTTCCAAACGCTCAACAATCCTGTCGAACTCCACGTCAGTATCCCCCCTGGCGCTCTCACTTATTCAAGCCACAATCCTGTGGGTATCAGCACTGGTAGTCCTCCCCAGTGTTCTCACTAACGCCGCATATCAACGACGATCACATTCCTATGAACAATTATCAGGATAATATCTCAGTTACCTACTCGGAATAAAACTATAATAATAACTTTAAACACGGTTCCAAATTGTATGGTGTACTTTCTGTTCTTGGCATCAAAGGTCCACTCACTCCCTCTTTGTTCGATCACTATTTACCTGATCGGGATTACACATCCGTTCACATAAACAACTTTCGACTGAAAGATGCATTTACCGAGATTGAACAGGAACACAAGGCACACGATAATTCCATAAGAATTAGGGTATTTATTAACAATAGACACGAATCACATTACTATGCAACATAACTTCTGCAAAGAAAAGGTAAAGATTAGAGCTGGTCGGACGTCACCTGATTAATATGAAGTTTGGACTCGGCAGTCATCTAGGTTCCCTTCTCGTCTCTGTGTCCTGGCTCGCCTCGCAGTCACCCTCAGCCGTCACAAGTACACATCTGCACCGCTAGGCTCAACCTCGTCTGCTTCCCCTCAGGACCTCGGAACCTTGCTGATTATTAGCTACCGTCTCTCTCTCTCTCTGTATTAGTGCGCTCCGCGCTGCTTCTCGTTCAGTCTATCTCAGAGAGTTTCGGTCTTAAATCTTTCTCCGACTTCAAAGATGGCGACTTGTCCACCATGATGAATAATGGCAGAGATGCTAACGGCTAGATGCCGCCTACGGACTAACTCACAAACTGACTAACACCTTCGCTAATATCAAAGCCCGTTCCTTCATGGAAAGTTACGGCCAGTAACCTGCCGCCCACCAAATTCTTGTACCTCCCCGTACCAAGGACACTTTCCCAGCCGGCCGGCCTGAAGTTGTGTCTTCGGAGTGGAGAAAAATACATTCCTTCGATAAGGGTCAGCCTGAACCGGTTCTCTCCAAGCGAACAACAGCTTGAAACTAAAACATTACTCTTCACCTAGAAAGCCTTCTCGAGCTACTGGGCAGAAAGCAAAATGGAGTCTGTCTCGTTTAAGGCCTACGGAGCCCATAATATGCATAGCTCCATGAAAAGTAGCCTAGCATGTTAGCAAATGAGCAAATCATGACTAATACTTATATATCTATCCCCTATCTTAAGTTCATAAGCCTTACTCTAAGGAAAATGGTACGAAAATGCCCTAATATATGTAAGACAGGGTCCCTGTCTATCGGCCTACTCCCTATGCTATGGGGGTGATAGGCTGGAGTCACTCTCCATCATTCTCCTTCTCCAAAGAGCTAGCAAGAAGACAGCCATAACAATATGTCAGTGAATACAACAGTGTGTGCTTGAGTGTGTCAGTTCATGTATGAGAGTGGCTCAGGGTATCTGAGTGTATACATGAGTGAGTGTCTGCATGTGTCAGTAAATGCATCAGTCTGTGCATGGGTGTGTTAGTGTATATAAGAGTGTCTCTCCGGGTGTCTGACTGCATGCATCAGTGAGTGTCTGAGTATGTCAGTGAATGCATCAGTGTGTGCCTGCATGTGTCAGTGTAGGCATCAGTATTTTCTGGGTGGTTAACTGTATGAGCAAGTATGTGCATGAGTGTCTGAGTGTATTCATATGTGTAATCAGGGTATCTCAGGGTATGGATGAGTGTGTGGCTGTCTATGTCAATGTATACAAAAGTGTGTGACAGTATGTGTTAAGTGCATTAATGTGTTAATGAGTGTCTTAATATATGTAGTTGGGTGCGTCTGGGTGTGTCAGTGTATGTATGAGTGTTTCCCTTAATGTCTGAGTGTATGTATGAGTGAGTGACTGAGTGTGTCAGTGAATGCATCTGTGTGTGCCTGGGTGTGTCAGTGTAAATGTGAGTGTGTCCTGGGTGGTTAACGGTATGACTGCCTCAGTGTATAAATAAGTGTAACTGGGTATTTCAAAGTATGCATAAGTTTGTTCCTGGGTGCCTTAGTGTACGCATCAGTGTGTGCTTGGCTATATTATTGTCTGTAGAAGTGTATGCTTTAGTTTTGCAGTGCATCCAGCAGTGTCTGCCAGAATGTCTTATTGGATGTTTTATATAGCTTATAGAGTGATTAGTCACCTACATAACTGTAAAAAAATGGTTCCATTGATCACTGTAAAAAGAGAGAAAACAAACATTTAAAATACTGTTACATATAAATTTGCATAATAAAATATACGTTTCTGCAATTCAAATGTTTGTCATTAATAAAGCATTACACAGCTATAACATTGTACACAACTCATACATTAATTTAATGATATTTTCCCTTTTTTGTGTTCTCAGCTTTCATACTTGTATACCAAAATCAAGAGTGCTGTATACATATTCATCCTTGAACAGAGGTGAAAAAAGAATCATGTAGTTTGCACAAGAAACCCCAGACCTGCAAAGTATGGCACTAGTGACCCTATGCATTGCACTCAATGGGTATGCCCCAATGTGGGTACCTGGCTCACTGTGCCACTGGATTCAAGCGTGATACCCGGAAACCGGTCCCAGAATGTTTGTTTCTGGTCCAGGGAGGTCCTGGCTTGGCAGTTTGGGCTGGGTCAAGACTGATTTGGATATGGCTTGGTCCAAAGTGGGGTGGCATAGTGAGCAAATCAACGATGGATTTAACTCAGATGTCTTCCCTGGAGATTATTGTTTGATTCATTCAGCATTCTGTCCATCCTTTGTTTGCATAGCACATTTTGCCCTAAGTGGGATGGGTATGCCCAGATGTGAGTTTCTTGCTCACTGTGCCACTGGATTCAAGCTAGCCTGGCTAATGAGGGGGTGATACCCCAAAACCAGTCTCAGGATTTTTGTTTCTGGTCCAAGGAGGGCCTGACTTGAAGTTCGGGCTGGACTGTTCTCATTAGGACCAGGATCAAGACTGATTTACATATGGCTGGGTCCAAACTGGGTTGGCATTTGTTTGTGTAGCATTCTATATTTTCGACACCAGTACTTCCCACATTATGAGTTTGAAATAGTAGAACTTGTTGTCTCAAGCCCTTTTTACCTCCGTGTTTTGGGATAGCACATTTCACACACTATTCTATGAAAGACAAGACAGACTCATCACTGTCTGTCCCAATTTTTGGTGGATATTTTATCCATAACTGCTTGTGAATATGAGGAACACCTCTTGCTTGGTACTCTTTTTTGCCAAAAGAAATTAGTTACTTATTTTCTTTTATTGCAGATGAAAGACTGCATAGCTTGAAACCTGTGGTTAAAATATCTCGAACCAATAATAGGATCCAAAGAGCAAAGTTATCCTGCATTCTTGACATCAATGTCCTTAATGTTTGAGTTTGCTTCTCTCAAACCTTTAAGCAGGGCATCCCACATATTCTCAGCACAACTGGGTGTCAGAAACCAAGTGGGTGCACCTAGGTTTCTCAACATGTATTTGAGTTCTCCATGACGACGATGCCAATATTCGATGGTGTCATGTTGGCACGCCATCAGGTTAATCATGTTGTACTCTAACAGCCACATGCATCAAGCTAAAAACCGGTCGCAAATGGGCAGATTCTCAGAATCTGCCCCTTTGCGACCGGTATTTTTGCATTTGGGATGCATCATCCCAAATGCAAACATCACAATTTAAGGAATCTCTAAATTGAGATTCCTTAAATAGCGATTGCATTTAAGGAATTCCAAATTGAGATTCCTTAAATGCAATGCCAAAGAATTTGGGATTTTTGCTAATAGGAGTAGCAAATTACTATGAAGTTGAACTTCATGGTAATTTGCAAAAACTTTGAAAAATGCACTTTTGTGCATTTTTCAAAGTTTCATGTTGCACACACACATGCCCTTAGGGCATGTGTGTGCGCAACATATGTGCACAGATCAATTTCAGGGGGTGCAACAGGGTGTCCTTTTGACACCTTGGCACCCTTGAAATTGCATTCTCAATTTGTGATTCTCTAATTGAGAATCGCAAATTGAGAATGTCTTCCAATTCATTCCTATGGGCCTCTAGGCCCATAGGAATGAATGGGGAGTATTCCTTAATTGCGATTCGCAATTTGCGAGTCGCAATATAGGAATGTGTAGGAATCGCTATTTTTTAGGCAATTCCTACATGCATAGGCTTTTGCGATTCCTAAATAGCGATTCCTTAAAAATCGCTATTTAGGAATCGCAATTCCATCTGTTCATGCATCTGGCTGTAAGTTTTAATCCTTTTCATGAACTTTCTCAACAAAATCCTTTGTAGAAAGATTGTGAAGAATAACTCCTGTCTTTAGTATGTAGTTTACAGTGTATGGAAGTCCAGACAAGTCCCTCTCAAGCAAAAGAGGGAAATTGTATAGAATGCACAGGCAAAATTTTGGATACTCTGAATATAATTGTGTTGACCGGTATTCAGCTGCTGATAAATGTACAGGGTGGTCATCATAGCAGTAAGGGTGGGTGAAGTTCACGGAGTTGCACTACCCTGGATTCCGCAGACTTACTTAAAACCTCTGTGGAATTCTACCCTATTGTATGAACACTGATCATCCCCGCTCCCTGCCCTCACCTCTCCGTACGCCTTTTCTCTTCAGTAATGTTGGCTGAAAGGGTGCCTTGCTGCCGCAACCATTATGTACTTTTTAAAAAAAGCAAAGTGTAATTTGCAGCCCAGGCCATGAGACAAAGTAACACCAGATAGAGTGAGACGTGGCTGCCTGATCTGTCGGGGCCCTAAGCCTGACCTTATCCTGACAGCATCACTGCCCCTTGGGGGATACCAACCCATGATATCTACATGTAACCACTGGGGCCCCCCCTGGTGGCCTGAAAACCTGGTGGGTGCAGTCTGTTGCGGCCAGAGGAGACTGATGGCATTGGCCGTATTGGTCGGCTTTAAGATGGAGGATGCTCACCCACTAACTGCAGAAACCCCAGCCTGTTCCTTTGATTGCAGCTGGAGCTGCCACAAGGCACCATAGATCTGGCTGGCCCTGAGGCTCCTGGCACACAATAGAGGCCTCATGGGACCCCTCTCAGAACTGTGGGCCAAGGAATGAGAGATCGAGGCTGCCATACTTTGCTGACCGCTTTTGGCCACCCAGCCATGCCGATTTTAACCTCCTGGGGGTGTTGGAGTGGGACCGCTGGTCTCAGTTCGGTGGCAAGGGAGCCATGCGACCACCGCAAAAGGTACAGCAAATTGGGGTGACTGGACACCACTGCTCACTAACCGGCCCGGACCTGACTGCATCAGCAGGGGTCCTCTTGCTTTAGGGCAGCAGTGAAAGAGTCATTCGGCCACTGTCGTACTCACAGCCACCAGATTCAGGTCACTGCGTGGCTATTTGTGAAGGGTGCCCATTGATTGGCTGTAGGGCCCCCGACCTCTACACCTTTGCATTGTCTGCCAGTTCTGCCTTGGAGGCCTCCATAAAGCATAGGCTATGAGGGGTGTACCTCATGCTCTCTCTGGCTTTCCATGGGACACTATTGCCTGCTGAGCAGGTGTTATTTATATCAACCTTGGCCCCACATTACTTGATGATGACCCCTTTCTCCCCCATCCACATGTAGTGTGTCCTGAACTACTGTTTATGGTACTGGAGAATGCCATCATGTTTCCACTGTAGGGGTGGACAGCGGGGGCAAACTCCGCCACAGAGCGGAATCTGAGTTACTTGCCAAAATCTGCACTCCCACAGAGCACGAATTTGGCAAAACTCTGTAAACTCCACTGGCGGAGCGCAATTCACCGCCCTCACTTACATAGCAGCTACCTGCTCAAGTAGGAAATTTTTAGGGAAAACAGGAAGCCCCTAAGCTCCTTTTGCTTCTTTCATTTGAAAGAGATCAATAGCATCACCAATGATTTCTTTAGAATGCAGAAGATGAATGCTATAGTGTTCATACATTTCTTATGATCTCAATCGATCCAACTTTTCAATCAGACCTCTTGATGGCAATGTTTCTTCCTTCATATGGTTCATAAGGTTAGCACAAGGAATATTGACAATCCTCACAGACAGATAGGACTGCTAGGAAAGCCCATTGGAAAATTAGACTTATTTTAACAGCAGATCACTACCAGCACACACCACAGAAATTAGGATGCTCATTGAGAATGTGGGGGCAGATTTACGTTTCCTGGCGCATCCCTACAAATCAGCAGGGATGCGCCAGGAAAGATACGTCACGCAAGTTTACCCTTGCGCCACCATAGGTGCACCACATTTACAATGCGGCGCATCATGGGGCAAGGATAAACAGATGCGGGTCGCATCTGCCAGCGTAAGGTTGGCGCAGTGCTGGAGTTGCGTCGTGGGTGCGATGCAACTCCAGCACTGTTCTCACCCTGCCTATGGCCAACATGGTGCGTCAAGCCTTACGCCTGCTTCAAGTAGGCGCAAGGTTTTGACGCAGCAGCGTCGGAAAAGTGACTGAGTGAAATCTTGTAGAATTCACTCAGGCACTTTTCCGAGGCGTTCCTGCGATGGAACGCCCCACGCGCCGGAACACCCACATGAAACCTGACGCAGGTTTCATGTGACGTAGGGATTTACAACGTGATGCATCTCCCTAGATGTGTCTCGTTGTAAATAGGGAGCAACTTGGCACATGGTTTACGCTGTCACTGCGTCACAGAAGTGATGCAACGGCGGTGCAAATGAGGCGCAAGGGGCTTGTAAATCTGCCCAGAGGAACTTGAAACCTATTGTTGACAGAGACATGCCTGAAAGAATGCTCCACCCCGGACATGGTACAGGTACTCCCTCCAGGCTTTGCAATTAGGAGGCAAAATAGAAGGGAGAAAACAGGAGGGAGGGTGGCTACCATATACACAAAAAGGAATATGAATGCATGATGGCACCCATCTCCATGACTAACTGTGATACATCACTCTTTAGCATCAAACTCTCGCCCAATTCCACCTTCTCAGGGACACTAATCTACAGACCTCCGGGTACCACTAACTCCCTTTTAGAGAAATTTCCTTGTACAGTAGCTACAACGGTGGCCAGTAAGGGGTTCCCTACCCTACTAGGGAATTTCAATTTTCACCTAGAGTTACCTGACAGTAACACTTCAATCAGACTAATCCAAGACATGGAAGCCTTACAACTCAAGCAATTGGTCAGAGAGAGCACACATGGAAAAGAACACTTATTAGAAGCCATCTTCTCCAATGAACCCAAGTTAGTGGTAGGGACCCCCATGCCAGTTCCCTGGACTGATCACCATCTCATTCCTTTCATATTAGATAACGCCCCAGGCACAGCCCATAGATGATAAACTGACCAAGACTAGGAACAAATGGCCTAGATTATTAAAGGATAGCATGGTAAATGAACTAGAAGCCCAGGCCCCATGCATAACAAACAACATAGAAGATACTGATAACAGGTGGACAGAATGGATTAATAATGTAGCAGCCCAATACCCGCAAAGAACCAGACCAAGTATTCAACCATCTAGGAAAAAAGCGACCTGGTTCAAAAAGAACCTAATCCTGATAAAAAAGGCCTCTAAAAAACAGGAAAGACTTCAAAAGCCAATATAAGATAGCGCTCTGACAGTATCACAATGAGATGCTTCAACCCAAGCCAAATTTTTCAAAGGAAAAATTAACTCAGCAGGTAACGCAGCTAGAGAGCTATTTAAACTAGTGTGTTCACTCTCCTCCCCTGAGCAGAAAACAAACAATCTTGCTTCATCTAAAGAGAGATGTAATAAGAGGGCGAACATTTTTAAGAACAAAGTAGAAAGCTTATACAATTCCCTGCTAGGAAAGAACTGCTCAAATCAGGAAGATACTCACCCAAGTAATATGGATGGCGTGGACATTAATACAGGGGTGAGATTAGACCACTTCACTGACCTAAATGGTTCCACGACACCCAGTCAGGATTTAGACCAGACTACAGTACCGAGTCGGCGCTACTCGAGGTATCCGAATCGATCCGCAAATGCACGGACAAGGGAGAGGAGGCCATGCTGGTCCTCCTCGACCTATCCGCTGCGCTCGATACCATCTCACACGACAAACTTCTGACCCGCCTGCAAGAAGTTGGTATCGGCGGGCCCCCCCTTGCATGGATAAAATCTTTTCTCACAAACAGAATACAGCAAGTGAGGCTGGGACCTTTTCTCTCCTCCAAAAAACAGCTGATCTGGGGCGTACCACAGGGCTCTGCCCTCAGCCCGCTCCTTTTTAATGTGTACCTCAAACCTCTGGCTAAAGTTGTTGAATCCTGGGGCGTCAAAGTAACCTTCTACGCTGACGACACCCAACTGGTGTTCTCCTTCAAAGAACACACTGAAAAATCTTTTAACAACTTCCGCCTCTGTATGCTCAACATCGCAGCCTGGATGTCCGCTAACAACCTGAAACTCAATACAGACAAAACCGAGGACCTGTTCTTCAATCAAAAATCGCCTATATCCTCCAATCTCTGGTGGCCGTCTGAACTCAACCCCCCCCAGAACCAGTTCAAACCGCCCGCAACCTTGGCTTTCAATTCAACACCTCCCTCTCCTGCAAAACTCAAATCAATAAAGTTACCTCAGCCTGCTTCGGGAAACTTCGAATGATAAAAATCATCCCATACCTCCCACTTGAGTCCCGCAAAACGGTGGTTCATGCCCTCATTACTGCTCATCTGGACTATGCCAACAGCCTATACGTAGGCGCCCCCACTTACCTCATCTACCAACTTCAAAAAGTCCAGAATGCTGCGGCCAGGCTTGTCTGCAATATCCCCTACCGCCATTCCATCACACCCCACCTAATCAAACTTCACTGGCTCCCAATTAAACTCCGTATTCAATTCAAGGGCTTAACAATGGCCTTCAGAGCGCTCAATGACCGAGGCCCATCCTACCTACGTCACAGAATGAGGTTTTCACAAGCACCAAGAAACCTGAGATCCAATCATCTTCGCCTCATGATCTGCCCCCGCTTTCGCCTCACACGTACAGGGGGAAGGGCCCTGGCAGTAGCCACCTCCAAACTGTGAAATCAGCTACCCACTGAACTAAGATTCCTGACGTCCGAACCCCAATTCAGAAAAAAACGAAAGACCTGGTTATTCTCACAGATCTAAAGACCCCTCTTTACTCCTCCTCGACCCTCCTGAGACTATGTCTTCAGCGCCGTGACACCTCCGTCGGAGGTAGCTGTGCGCTCTACAAAATTCTAAATAAATAAATGACCTCTAGCCTAACAAAGATTAAATCTGGCTCCCCCCTGGACCCGATGCCACCAGACATCTTGACGCAAGGAGGTAAAAAAAAGAGGTCAACAACCGCAGCACTTTTATCACATTCCCTTACACAAGGGACTGTTACTCAATCCTGGAAACACGCTATAATCCGGCCACTGTTAAAAAAGCCCCAGCTAGATCCATCAGAACTAAGGAGCTACTAACCTATCTCTCTTTTACCACTGCTTGGCAAAATAACCGAAAATATGTCAATCGGGTAGTGTCCCAATACGTAGAGGAGAATCGGATAGTGCATGCAACTCAAATGGGCTTTTGACCCCAACACAGCACAGAGTCAGCTCTGTTGGTGGCAACAGAGGAATTGAAGGGAATCTTAGACCAGGGAGGCACAACAGCTATTCTGCTCTTGGATATCATTGCCGCCTTTGATACGGTGAATCATAAGACAATGATCTGCAGGCTAAAGGAAGCCGGTATCACAGACCCTGCACTAAAGTGGATAACCTCATTCTTAGAAAACAGATCTTTCCAGCTAAAGGAAGGTGAGCATCTCTCTGATACCCTGCAAATGTCATGTGGATTCCCACAGGGCTCTGCACTAAGCCGAACACTCTTCAATCTGTATATGCAACCACTAGCAGAAGTGGTGCAGCAATTTGGATTGTCAAAAGTGTCATACGTGGATGATACCCCGCTGATACTATCTGTGACAGAGGGCCTCCAATCTAGGCACTTCAATCTGGCCCCATGCATGATGCAAGTAGCAGAATGGATGAATAATGGTTGCCTAAAATTGAACGGAGGCAAAACAGAGCTTATGTTCCTGGGTAATAAGGCTGCCCCAAGAAACATGATTAGCTGGCCTTTAGAACTGGGAGATCCCCGGTCCCAAAGATAGAGGTAAAGAATCTGGGAATTTGGCTGGACAAAAGTCTGTCTATGGAGACCCAAGCTAGAAAAATATCAGGATCATGCTTTGGAGCACTATGAATGCTACTGAAGATCCTACCACTTATTCCCAAATCCACACACAGAACGGTAGTACAGGCCCTAGTGCTGTCACAGCTGAACTATGGCAACTCCCTGTATCTTGGTGCACCTAAATACGTCATAAACAGTACATTCCAGGCAGACACCTAAGATCCTCCACAAATCTACTTACGAAACAGACCAGGATAAAGAGAGCCAGATGGTGAGGTAGATCATTCTCGTATTTGGCCCCGGGCCTATTGAACTCCCTGCCTAGGGACATGTGCATACTAACTGATGAACTGGCATTCAGGAAAAAGCTCAAAACCTGGCTTTTTCTCTAATCTTCTATGCATCCTCAGTCTAGTTTCTCTCAGCACTGGTAAGCCCCTGGGCAGCTATGCGCTCTATAAATCCATAAATATAAACATATGTGTTATATCTTGAACAAATCCAGCATTTTTATGATGAATATTATTTTCTATCAGGTATAATGTTGCTTTTTTTTAAAAACTTTATTAACATACACTAACTCTTGCCATGTTAGTTTGCTCTTAGTAGGGACACCATTTACTAGAATAATGAGTGGAACTACAAAATCTCTCTGTACCCCTATAGTTCCAATATTTTTTTTAAAACTAATGGCAAGTACACAACTGTGTTGGAGGTAATTTCACAGTATTTGGTTCCATATGAACCATAGCTTGAAAAGGGTGTATGCATTGCATAAGAGTTTATACGTAAACATTTAAATCTTGAAGTTCTCGTGGAATTGAAACAAATTCTAACTTGCTATGTGCTGCTCTGGCTGGCACTTTATTACCGTCTAACTTATCATAGCAGTACTTACATATAATTTCCTGTGTGCTCAAATCAAACCGTTTTTCTATAAATAAATATGCAGCAAACTAACTTATCTCTGTTCTGTTCAGTTTTTGGGTACAAAAACAACTACATTAAGTTGTTTTTTTTAGTGAGTGCATAGACAACAAACACAAACATAGGGGCCGATTAGGATGGCGGACGGACCTGAGTCCGTCCGCCACCATAGAGTAGGAGGGAACCTCCGCATTGCCTGCGGAGTTCCCTCCTGTGCAATTAGGATGTGACCGCCA
The DNA here is from genome assembly GCF_964263255.1 of Lissotriton vulgaris. NCBI lineage: Eukaryota > Metazoa > Chordata > Amphibia > Caudata > Salamandridae > Lissotriton > Lissotriton vulgaris. The sequence goes on from NC_141687.1 coordinate 910,185,320, forward strand.
CCCTGGCGGTCACAAACTCAATCTTTAACATTGCGGCGGGTGCAGCTTCAAGCTGCACCCGCCACAATGTTAAAAATGCATGCACAGCATTTGCGTGCACAAAGCAGCAGGCACCGCGGGGTGCCTGCCGCTTTGTCCACACAGATGCAGGGGGGTACCATAGGTACCCCCCATGTGCACCCTCTACCCTAGGTGTGGGCGGAAAATCCGTTCCGCTCGCGGATTTTGCGGATTTTCGGGAAATCCGCAATCCGCGAGATTTGCGAATTTCCCGCAAAATCCGCAAATCCGCGAGCAGCGGATTTTGCTCGCGCTGCTCGCACTGTTAGCGTGAGTTCGCGCCCCGCGAATAAGTGCGAAATTGCAGAAATACGATCTTGGCAAAACTGAAAGTAACTACTTACCAGGTTCAAAAGTTCAGGCACATCATTAGTAGCCATTTCCTGTAGGGCTTCCTGAGGGGCCCCTCCAGAGTTCAGTTGCCAGTTGAAACTATTATGTGACCCTGCTCTGAACCTCAGAATAGTTACACATATGCCACAAAGGTCCTGAATTACAGCTAAGGGAGACAAGCAGGAGCCAGGCTGGAAGTTAAAATCCATTAATCAGCCCCTAATTCATTATTGTCAGTTGGGGCAGGGCAGGTGTTGTAACTAATTTTGCAACAATGAAAGCACTTAGCAAGTGCAAAAGATCACTAATCAGGGCGCACTAAGGAAGCAGGTGCCAGCTAAAAAAATATTCTGTGACACATTAATCAGCCCCAAATTAATTCAGGTCACTTGAGGCAGGGAAGGTGTGCTTTGCTTTGCCGAAAATAATGTACACTGGACAACCAGAGGGTGTAGTGATGAAACAGAGGGTGGCATGGGTGGGCCAGAGGGTGGCATGAGTAGTCAGAGAGTGGCAGTGGTGACAGAGAGTGGCAGTGATGAAGAAGAGTGTCCCAAACAGGCTGGACACGTAGAAACAACAAGTTCGCAAAACTTGCGACCCGACAGGTAAGTTCGCAAATTGCGAAATTGTAAAAACCCTCGCGAACTGGCAGAAACACGGGCGAACACAAAAAAAAAAAAAATCCGCAAATTCGCGGGAATTCGCGGATTTTGCGGATTGCGAATCCGCAAATCCGCAAAATTCGCGGATTGCCAATCCGCAAAATCCGCTCATGCTTACTCTACCCCCCCTTCACCCAGGGGGCCCGCAACGGGCCCCCGAAGTGAAGCTCCGTATGCTTTTCCACGGCAGAAAAGCTGCCATGGAAAAGCATACTTTGTACTCCATCCTAATATGAATGGCGGTGTCTGATAGACACTGTCAGCCATGTTAATCCTTTTCCGCCGTGGTCGCCTTCCGACCGCGGCGGAAAAGCGGAGGACAGATTGTGAGACCCACCAGCCATCCTAATTTGGCGGTGGGTCTTTCAAGCTTGTGCGGCGGATTTCAGCATCCTCCGGGCCGGCAGTGGCTTCCGCCGGCCCGGAGGATGGGGGAAATCCGCCATCGTAATGACCCCCATAGTTTGGTTTCTCTGACCAAACTGTGTTAAACTTTTCAATCTCTTTGTGACGTGGGTGTAGGAAGGGACCGGAGACTTTTTCTGGTGATGTATGGTTTTATTTTTGAGAAGGATTTCTCATGGCGTGACATAAGTCTTTCACGAGGGAACTCAGCAGTCTCCGTGATAGTGGGTTTCCTCATAGGGGATAGTCTCTCTGTGGTTTGCTTCTTTTGTTCAGGGCTCCTCCCGTCCGGGTCCTTGGTTTCTCTCACCACAGTCCAGGTATGAAAAGAGAGACAGAGGAGATGCTGTCAGGACTCGAGTTGTCTATCGAGTCACCCAATGGGAACCGAGAAGTGAAGGGGAACACCGCTGATAATGTGTATTTACACTAGGGACTATATAGGGGGTGTGATGAAGGATGAAAGTGAGGAGAGGAAGAATAGGGAGATGCAGGGGAAAAATGGGAACAGGAATGACTATTCAAAATATATACAGGGTAGTAGCAAGGCGTCTGCAGCACTAAGGAGGAGAGTCTCCCCGCCTCCCCACCCAGCCTGCGAATCGCTGATGTACCTGTTTAAGCCACACTCCTCCCTCGGGAGTGTGGCACGGCGCTACACAGGGTTGTTGGCCTCCTGGCTCCGCTCCCCTTTCTGCACGCTCTTGTCTCCCCTCTCCGCTCCCGTAACCTTCTCCTTCTCCTGACAGCCACACGCGGTCTCCAAACGCCTCCGGGGTGTCGTCACACCCCGTCGTCTGGACTTTGGCTAATCCGACGGTCCTGATGTCATTCGGGGGCTTGGTGCCTTCATCTACAAACGCCCAGTTAAAGGCGCCTTTGTCAATTTCTTCCTCCTGCGGTGATATCATGAGGTTTGTATGCCAATCGTTCTGGAGGGAGGGAGGAGAGGCAGAATCAACACTCCACCAGTCACTGGAGGGGGAGGCCCCTCCCGCCCGTCCTCCCTGTTACACTCTTGTGCAAAGTTTTCAGTACTAATTCCTATATCCTGTTCTTCTTCACCTCCAGCAATAAACTCTTCTTTTCCCTAGACTCATCTTCAGGACCCATGAAACTAAACTGAATAATACCACAAACATTTTCTACCTCTGATACTGTACCATTCAATAGACATCTATTCATCTCTTCTAAACATAAGGCATGAGCTTTTACAGAGTAAAGTCTACCAACCAAATTTTGCATTTGGAGTGGTGAATAGCTAACATCCTAAAATGTTGAAAAGTCCTCACTTTGCATAGAATTGAACCTTGCAAAAATTGCAATTTTCCCCTTGACACATATCTAATTGATGTAAAAAATTTAAATATGTCAATTGACTTCTGCCAAACACTACAAATGGTTCTACAATTCCATTTGTATACAGGGTCCTGTAAACGACTTTCCTGCACCTTTTCAGCCATCAGTTCTTCTACATTCCAAGGAATCCTCTCCTCTTGCAACAGGAGTACCAACTTTTAGCTCACAATAAGCAGTTAAATCAACTGGATGCAGTTGTGTGTTCTCTTGGAAATAGCTTTCCTCATTCAAATAAGGTTCTGTATTAGAGATATGCTTCCATTCACCTTTAAAAATCTTGCCAAAATTAATTTTATTAAACAGCCTTTTTCTAAGGGTTTTTACTTCATACACAGTGGTGTTTTGTCTATCAGCCTCATTCTTGTCAATGTTAAGAAATTATTTTTCCTATTAAGAGCAAACGCTTTCTCATCAACACACTCAATGTGTTGCTTTTTCTTACACGCAGCACTTCTTCTCTTATATTTCTTTATCTTCTGCAGCAAATTCTGTATTACTTTTGTCTGGAAACAGTGTTTACAACATTGTAATTACATTGCGTTCCTTTACAACACAGTCGTTATAACGACCGCGTTGTTAGAACGAGATGCCTTTACAACACAAGTCATTGAATTGACTTGCTGTAGGGGGCGCTCTAACATAAGGAATAATATGATTTACTATTCCAACACCTTCCCTACTGTTGCGCAGGCTGGAGTTGGAATAGTAAATTAAACGATTCCTAAGTCAAGTGTGCTCCATACAGCAAGTCGATCTAATGCCTTTGCGTTGTAAAGGTATTGCGTTCTAACAACACGGTTGTTGTAATGACCGCGTTGCAAAGGAATGCAATGTAATAGCATGCAATATAACATGCTATATTCCTTTAGTCTAGTCCAAAACATTTCAGCTCACTACTTCTGAAACTGTTTCTGACTCCTTGACAAACTCCCACTTTTTTTAGAACATTTCCAACTGTCAAAAACATGCACTCCTTGCTTTTTTCCAGTTGAGGTTTTTAAGACTTTGCCCTCATTTTGCATTGTGCCACATACTCTTTCAGAAACTGCTTAGTACTTTTGCCATCTTCTCTTTTTTCCCTCATTTTCTTTCTCAATTTGAAGTTGGTAATACTGTTTCCTCTGTTTTATTCTTCTATGTCTCGTGTCATTTATGGTAATTCTTCTTCCTTATTTAAAAGTGTATATATGGAAAAAAATAAACAACAAATTAACATCTACATTAATTCCCTTTATTACTAATTTACTGAGTAACTGGTGTAATGTTTACTCCATGGTTTGTAAATAGTTGTGCAAGACATAGTTTCCTTTCCTTTTCTTCTCTGCTCTGTTTTCTGCAGTAAGCAGATGCAACTGTATATCCATCTACCTCTCTTGGTCATAGGTATTAGTGACAAACTAAGTATGTTGCGGTATGTAGTAATATGTACATGTGTGTATGAGTGCATACATTACTGTATGATTCAGTCTAATATTCTGTGTCTCATTGTATATCTGGGCCTCTAAATACTTTTATTTTTCTTTACTTAGCTATCTTTCTACATAATTTAGTCTCTATCTCGGTGTGCTTCTCCCTGCATTACTTTGATTTGGTTCTGTTGTTACCTACCTCTATGTGCCTAGCTGTAGTAGTGCCCCATTGCTATGTATTGGTGTGCATAAGTGTGTTACTGCATACATAATAGTATACTTTAATGCATCAATTTCTGTATGGGTAAGTCAAAACACACTTCACTTTGGACCTAGTTATCTCAGAGTATGCATCAGTGTCTGCCTGGGTGTGTTTGTGTACACATCAGGTTGTACCTCATTGTGTCTATGTATACATGAGTGTCTCCTTAGCTCTGTTAGTGTATTCATAGGTATATCTTTAGCTGTGTTGCTGTATATATCAGACTATACCTGGCTAGCATCAGTGTGTGCCAGCTTACCTCATTCTATATATCAGTGTATATCTGACTGTGTCAGAATATACATGACAGACTGCCTGGGTATCTTACTGCTTACATTAAGCTTCAGTGTTTGTGTCAGTGGCTACATTAGTGTATACCAGCATATTGCTACTCTTAACACATTTTTATTCTCCTTTGCTGGTCAGTGTTCTTTTCTTTATTTTGCATCATATACTCTCCTTTTATATTTCCTTTTACTTTTTCTAAACATCCTACTCACTTTCATCCACCTTATATACACTGACTCCTTATCTATCAAATTTTTTTATGCTAAAGATTAATTCACATACCTGTTAAATGTGATTGTTGGTATGTATTTTTGTGTCTCACTGTCAGTTTGACTATCCTATTTATTTTATTTTATTTATTCAGTGCTATCTATAGTGCGAACAAGACCCAAAATGTGGGTGTCAGAGCACTTTACATTACAACTACCTTCAACATCAACAGATATCTAATTCTTTAACGTCAAGTATAAAGTATACGTATTCCAATATTATTGGCATATGCTTACCCTTACACAAATCATACAAAATGAAGAATACTAGAAATCACTAGATAAAAGTAACACGTGCCATATCATAATTACATTTCAAAATAGAACCACTACTGAAGATCCTAGATATCCACACTGGGTATTGTATTGCTAGTCTAATCAAATATACATGTCGATTGATCAAGGTACCTGTCCATAGACAACATCCCTGTTGACAGTTGAGGGGACTTATGCCCACATGCATCAGGGTAAATTGCATTCGCAAACAGTGCGAATCGCATTTTTCGGCCGTTTGCGAATGCAATTTCCTGATTTGGGATGCACCAACCTTTTACAGAAATTCGCAATTTAAGAAATCGCACAATTGTGATTTCTTAAATTGCGAATGCATTTAAGGAATCTCAATTTGAGATTCCTTAAATGCAATTCATTATACTTTTAGAAATTGCGAATTCACAAATTAGAAATGCAAATTACCATGAAGTTGACCTTCATGGTAATTTGTGAAAATCTAGAAAAATGCTTTTAAATGCATTTTTCTTTGTTACATGTTACACACACACATGTCCTTGGGGCATGTGTGTGTGTAAGATGTATCCAAAAGCAAATTTCTGGGGTGCAACAGGGTGTCATTTGGACACCCCTGCACCCTTGAAATTGCATTCTCAATTTGCGAATTCACAATGATGAATTGCAAATTGAGAATGCCCTCCCATTCATTCCTATGGGCCTCTAGGCCCATAGGAATGAATGGGTAGAAATTCCTTAATTGCGATTCTCAATTAGAGAATCGCAATTAAGAAATTTTAAGAAATCGCAATTTTTTTGCGAATTTCTTAATGAATTGCATTTTGCAATTCCTTAATTGCGATTCCTTAATTTTTGCAGTTAAGGAATCGCAAAATGGAACAATGATGCATGTTGGGGTAAATGTATTAAACCTAGATGAATATAGCTAGTAGAGCCCAATTGATGCAACTAAGCTGGTTTGTGCAATGACCAATTTCTTTGTTCTGTGAATAGCAGGACTTTACTCCTGCTTACAGTAGCCTTCTTGAACAGCTGTAGAGGATTGACGGGCTGTCTGCAGTTCTCAGAAAAGTCTAAGTATTCCCTTTTGTTTGTTATGGGAGTTTGTTGTGTTGTTTGTTATGGGAGAAATGTACCCATCAGAAAAGACCTAGACAGCTTTTTGAATAGTGGAGCATAGGTGATTCTTCTAATATTCGGTGGGAGCGAGTTCCAAATCCTTAGTGCAGCTCCCGTGAACACTCTATTGTATGTTTTCTTCTTACGGAAGAATGCTGGTTTCCATAAAATATCTTCTGATCCCCTAGACGATCTACTGCCTCCAGACAGCATAATTATCTGGGCCAGGTAACGTGAAGTTTTGTGATATATTGCTTTGTTTGTAATACATGCAATCTTTAGCTGTATTCTTGCCTCGTAAGGTAGCTAATTGAGCTCATTCAAATGTAGAGCAATGTGGTAAGTTTTTTTTTATCCCATTATGAGTCTAGCTGCTGCATGGAGACAATTTTTAGGGGAGCTGTTGAAATCTTAGGAAGCCCTGATAGAGTTGCACATCCATACTCAATTCTTGATATGACCAGCTTCTGGACTGCTGTTTTAAGAACACCTGAATCGATGAACGGCTTCAATTTTCTGAGGTAACTCAGATGGAAATGGGCATTTTTTACCATTGTGTTGATTTGGGTTTGCATGTTTAATTCTTTATCCAGCGTGATTCCAAGAGACTTAGTTGAATCCACTAGAATCGGGGTACCGTTAAGCGCAGTGATCATTGGTCCATTCCTTAACACCTTGTCTGCTGTGCATTTTCCCCTCCTGTGCTGATTTATGGTGAACTCCTCTATTCATGACGAGCTCAGCTCGTCATCAGCACAGCTCAACTGTGCCTCATGACGAGCTGAGCTCGTCATGAGCATGGAAGGGGTTCATCCTTGTGGAACTTTTAGGAGGGAAGATCAGAAGGAATTCGGTTTTCTGTGAGTTAAGCTTAAGATGATTTCCAGCTAGCCATTAAACAGTTCTCTGTAGTGCTTGGTTCATTATGTTGATCTCTCCTGGTGATGAAATATTCATATACAGCTGAGTGTCACCTGCATATACGTGGAAAGAAATGTTAGCCTGCTGTAACACTTCTGTTAATGGTTCAATGTACAGATTGAATAGTGAAGGGGCTATAGGTGATCCTTGTGGAATCCCAATCTGAATCGGAGATGGTGGGGATAGCTTGCTGTTCACTAGGAATCTATGCAATCTGTTCTCTAAGAAGGAATAAAACCATTTCAGGACTGTTCTCGATAAGCCCATCCTATTCTCCAGGTGGTCTAATAATTTGGGATGGTTTACGGTGTCAAATGCAGATGATAGGTCAAGAAGGACCAGGAGACAGGTTTTGTTGCGGTCAAGAGGAAGATCTTCTTTCAGGAAGTACACAAAAGCCAATCACAAGAATGGTACACCACTCTCATACAAGGGAACCCTTAATGGCACCTTTTTCAACTTTGCTTTCAAGGTTACACAGTCTGTGGACAATCACAACACTGCTTTCATATTTTACTAGTACCACACCTCTTTTGAATGGTCAGAATTGTTAACCCTTTCTTACACTCCTTTAAAGAAAGCCAAATTTGGTAGGGGGTTTGGGTGGCTCTGCGGATCTACTGCGGCACACATGGATGCCGCATGCGAAGAACCTCATGGGGGATCTTTTGATCCGCATGGCAAACCGAAAACTTTTTGTGAAACTGCTCCTAAAGAGTATCACTTACACAGCAATTGGTATTAATGATTATGTTTGGACCCAAACACACTTCATACACCATTTCTTCTATTAACATTCTCCCTCCACAATTACAGTTGAGGCTTTTATATTCTCTTCCCCCAGGCTCCTGTAGCTCTGCTACTATGGTGACCAATAATGTAACATTCTCTGCTAGCAGTAGGTCACAAGTTCACAACGCTTTCTGAGAGCAGCATGCTGACTCCTAAACCAACTGTAGCAGGTGTGGTTTAGTGTGTGCAATTAGAAGCACACTGTTACTTATGGCTCATATGTGTAGAGCCAATCACATATCTATTTACTTTATCACAACATCTCAACCTACGTTTAACCACTTGCATATTTACACCATCCAATAAAGTATCATTCTTTTAATTTTAGTTGCTAGGCACCTTTTTAACAGCCTTCTTTTTCAAATCGGTCGCATTCTGCTCCAGCCTTCTACTGTGTGCTACTGCACTGAGCCTTAAAAAGGTGAGAGTGTGAATTGTGGGCCATAGCTTTGTGTTTTGTGCTAGAGAGTGTGCTAGAAAGAGTAGCGTTGACAGGGACTTGGGTTTGCCTAATGTGGATATTACTGGGCTTGGCCATAGAGGGTTAAAGTGGTATCATTTGCTTCCATTGGTTGAAAGAATTATGGATTGCCAGCATCCAGACCTCATGATTGTGCACTATGGTGGTTCTCTTACTGGGGCAGGACTGGAAATCCTAATGAAGGATACTTTTGATCAGTTAATGAAACTTTTCTCTCACACTGCCTTAGTGTTTACCATTATATGCTCAACTGAATTCTGTCCACAGAGTGGATGTATGACTGTGTGTGCGCATGTGTGACTGAAAGTGTGAATGCCTTTGTCGGTCTGTGAGTGAGTATGTGACTGAGTGGGTTTGTGAGTGGGTATGAGGATGCCTGTATCAATGTGTGAGTAGGTGTGAGAGTATGTATATACATATATATATATATATATATTTTACCTACTGGCAGTCGCCAGTAGGTATATATAGTTAGGATTTTTTCTCTATGGGACTTTTGAAAATTCTATGTCTAATAACTTTGGGGACGGAATCGGCTGAAATTTCCAGGAAAATGGCACATTTTGTTTCTGAGCAGCGGCTGAAAATTTGGGGGGGTTTCGTCAAGGGGGGCCGAGAAAAAAGGGGGGTCCCAAAACGCGTTTTTAACATTGAGTTTTCCATAGGGCGTTTGGCCTCACTTTTAGCTCGAACGGCTGAATGGATTTGCACGAAACTTGGCAAAATTGTAGGGACTGTTAGCCCGATGTGCCTTTGCTGGGTCTCAATATATGTGCTCCAGTGGATTTTGAGAAATTAACGTTTTAAAAAACAGATATATCTGTGACAGCGTCCCGGGTAGCGCTCCGGTTCACGAACTTTTCGCGTAACGGAGCTTTGCGAAGCGAAGCTGATTGGCTCTCCGGTGTCTGTCAACATTCTAAACAGTCCGGAGCGGCCGCCATCTTGTCTCTCGGTAGGATCGAGAGACAAGAAGAGGAGAAAAACGAAGGGGGAATTTAATGAAAGGGGGCAAGGTAGACCCTTCTTGACCCGCTAGGAATGATGTTGGGGTTATTAAAGGGTCCCGTGGGGCAAATAAAAAAAATTTGATTTTTAGCGGTAGAAGCGCTTTCCGGTTCGCGAACCGGGTAGCGAATCTGGACGCGAAACGGGAATTCGCCATTTTGTGTTTCGTTTTAATTAAATTACAAGATGGAGGAAAAACAATGTGAGAAATGGGTATAAGGGGGTACGGGAGACGTATCCTGACCCCCTATGTTTTCTGAGGGTGGCTGAGGATGCTCATATATGTTGATACTTGTCTTCCAGCGGCTGCGCGTGAGCGTTTTTTTTTTGCTGCGTGACGTCTGTTAACGTTCGATTCGAAGGAAATCAGGAAGTGTTGTCCGCCATTTTGACACTGTGAGTAAATATATTGTTAAAAATAATTGTTATAAATTAATCCGTATTGAAAAACATTGTCTGCGCCATCTTGCTTTTTTTCAAATGCCACACTTTTGTCGTGCACGGCAGCCATTTTAGATGCCTTGACCAGACCCACTCTCTGCACGCCGCCGATCCTCATCATGGCTCCCCACCCTCGCAAGCATCTCCCCCATGCACTGGTCACCCCCGCTCTCTGTCTTATGCATGGGCTATAAACCTCCCCCCATCTGCGCTGCTCTTCCCTGAGAATCACACCCTGTGCCCGCCCGACACCTCCCTTTCACCCTATTCACTACCGCACCCTCTGACACTCCTCTTCCTTTGTGTCTGATTGTCCAGGCCGGTCCCAGGCTATCACCTAGCCCTGCGGATGTAGTTTATGGCCTCAACTGTAAAGAATCACCCCTCTTCAAAGGAGTTATAGTAGATCAAGGCCCCCACCTCATGAGATCCGTCACACCACACGCGTTCCTACTATCTGATAACGATCCTGTATTGTGATTGGGGAGGGGATTCTCACTGTGAGGGTGTGTGGGACCGAGCTTGAAGCGGAAGATTCCAGGGATGCCTTTTTGTACATCAAAGTCTTCACAATTATGTGTCACATTAAAAATATATAGCACTCCAACAAAGTAGTAGGATTATAACACTTTAATAACTTATAAATATATACAAAGCACCAAAAACAGTAAACACGATCGAATTTTTTTTTTAAACAAAAGCAACAATGGTCAGTAGCGGTCTGTTGTGCGAATAGTCCGAAGGCAGCACAACGCGCCGAGATCTGGACGGCACCCAGGTGATGTCCTTTACTTGCCGCACTAGTCTTGGCATCCTACAATGCTGCACCGAAAAACGGCGTGGGGCGCCCCGGGGGGGGGGGAAGGCGGCGTGAACGGGCCTCCCCAGGTGGAGGCTCGTCTGCTGTAGTGGGGCACCCCTTTAGCGTTTCACTTGCCATTCAGCGGTTTTCCGCCCGCTTTTGCTGTACTGTGTCTCGTCAGTAGCGGTCTGTTGTGCGAATAGTCCGAAGGCAGCACAACGCGCCGAGATCTGGACGGCACCCAGGTGATGTCCTTTACTTGCCGCACTGGTCTTGGCATCCTACAATGCTGCACCGAAAAACGGCGTGGGGCGCCCCGGGGGGGGTGGGGGGAGGCGGCGTGAACGGGCCTCCCCAGGTGGAGGCTCGTCTGCTGTAGTGGGGCGCCCTTTTACCGTTTCAGTCACCAATCAGCAGTTTTCCGCCCGCTTTTGCTGCACTGTGCCTCATCCGCCATTCAGCTGTTTACCGCCCGCTCTTGCGGCTACAGCGTCTCGCTCACCATCTAGTTGAGTTGCGCCCACTCTTGCGGTGCAGCGATAGGCGGCTGCCACAGGACTCTTAAAATGGCGGCCAGCTCTTCAGATTTGGGCCTGGTCCACTAAAATGGCCCTGGGACACCTTGGAACTCGGACGCTTGTCTGCTAGGGCTTGGGCCCCATTCTCGAAAGCGTCCCCTCAGCCTTGAAGATTCTACAAAAGTCATTGGGGCCCCCAACTCCCCAGGCTTCCGGTGGGGAGCGGCTGCCATGATTGCTTGCGGAATGGCCACGACGGAGCTACGAGATGGTGGTGCTCTCATGCTGACGCCAGCTTCAGTCTGAAACATCCAGAAACACTGTAGTCTATCAATTCGATGAGTTCCGGTGGAGCCCCATCGTGACCCGGTAGGGAAGAACTTGCCCTCCCCTTTTTTGAGTGATGGTTCTTGTTGCCTGTCCCCTCTGTTGTCATCTAACGGAACCTTTTTGGATTGCCGAGTGAGAAAAAAAAAGGTGGGGCTTTCATTGTTTGGGAAAAAAAAATGTTTTAATCCATTGAAAAGTGTTATTTTTAGGTCATATTATCAAGCATTTCATCATTAGGAAACCAAAAGTAAAATGAACCAATGAAAAGTTTTATAAACAAGTCACATGACCTGTTATGCGGCTTTGGGCTATAAAAAGCCTACAAAATCCGTTGGCCTGTGAGGCGGCATCAGTAGCGGACCGATGTGCGAATAGGCCAAAGGCAGCACAACGCGTCGAGATCCGGATGGCACCGAGGTGGTGTCCAGCAAGTTGCCGCACTGGTGTGGCTATCCTACAATGCTGCGCCGAAAGACGGCGTGGGGTGCCCGGGGGGGGGGCGCGAACTGGCCTCTCCCCTCTCCCTAGGTGGAGGCACCTCATGTGCAGTGCGGCGCCCTTTGCAGTTTCACTCGCCGTTCAGCAGAGTTGCGCCTGCTCTTGCGGTACAGCGTCTCACCCGCCATCCAGCTGAATTTCTCCCACTCTTGCGGTACAGCGACTCACCCGCCATCCAGCTGAGTTTCGCCCACTCTTGCGGTACAGTGACTCGAACGCGCCGAGATCCGGGTGGCACCGAGGTGGTCTCCAGCAAGTTGCCGCACTGGTGTGGCTATCCTACAATGCTGCGCCGAAAGACGGCGTGGGGTGCCCGGGGGGGGGGGAGGGAGGCGGCGCAAACAGCCCTCTCCCGCCTCCCCAGGTGGATGCACCTCATGTGCAGTGCGGCGCCCTTTGCCGTTTCACTCGCTGTTCAGCAGAGTTGCGGCCGCACTTGCTGCTACAGTAGGCCGAAGGCAGCACAACGAGTCGAGATCCGGATGGCACCGAGGTGGTGTCCAGCAAGTTTCACTGGTGTGGCCATCGTACAATGCTGCGCCGAAAGACGGCGTGGGGTGCCCGGGGGGGGGGGCGGCTTAAACGGGCCTCTCCCGCCTCCCCAGGTGGAGGCACCTCATCTGCAGTGGGGCGCCTCTTAGCGTTTCACCCGCCATCCAGCTGAGTTCCGCCCGCTCTTGCGGCACAGTGCCTCACCCCCCATCCAGCTGAGTTCCGCCCGCTCTTGCGGTACAGTGACTCACCCGCCATCTAGCTGAATTTGCGGTTACTCTTGTGGTGCAGCGATAGCCGTCTGCAACAGGACTCTCAAAATGGTGGCCAGCTCTTTGGATTTGGGCCTGGTCCACTAAAATGGCCCTGGGACACCTTGGAACTCGGACGCTTGCCTGCTAGGGCATGGGCCCCATTCACGAAAGCATCCCCTCTTTTGACTGATTGTTCTTGTTGCCTATTTCTTCTGTTGTCATTTAACTGAACCTTTTTGGACTGCCGAAAGGTGTTCGGTCCGACCACTGGTTGGTGGAGACATTTTGACTATATCCTGGACCTGCCCGGCCTCGCACAAAATGGCGCCGGTATAAATGGGACTCGTAACTCCTTGTTGTGTACTGGTTGCCCAACCTTGATATCACGAGATACGTATGCAGTCTTGAAGTACATGGCGGGCGGGGATGAGAATTGATTGAACATTTGGACATCCCTATTGATATTAAGTTCTGATGTGTTATTGATTACTGTACTATTGAAAGTTCTAATTAAAGTCACCTATGATACTTGCCCGCAAATGTATATCTAGATAATTTTATTGTAACTGACCCTGTCGTATTTTAATTATAAAATATACGTCCACCGATTCCGCAACTGTTAGACACCTTAGTTCTTGCAACCTAATGGCCCGCTCGTTACGTTCTTCTACAGTGTAAATGTCCCCTCATCATATACGATTCCAGTTTGCTCCGTGGCCGGCCCACGTGGTTATAGGCCCGTATTTGTATACTGACATTTTCACAATAAAGGTTTTTCAAACAAAACATGGTAGTACTACCTTTTTTGGTATAGTTTTGAATAATAGCCACTGTTTTCGAATGAGTAAAAGGCAAGTGAAATAAAGCAGCCCGATTACATGACGATTAAAAGGTATAATACGCAGGAATGCAGTAAAGAGAAATGGTCAAGGGCTGTTGTTTTTTCCACTCCTGCAACATAAAGTGATCGATAAGAATCCGATATTCATGCCTATCAGCGACTAAGACAGCAGGCCGAGCCTCTTTTGCTCAACGGCTCCCTCATGGGACGAAGAAACGCCCTTTTTCTCGAAAAAGGAATATTTTACTTGCAGGACAGTTGTAAATTTCCCGGGAAAATACATTAGCCTGGAACATTGTTAGTGATAAACTGTAAATGCATCTGGGTCCTTTGCTTTACAAGTCAGAGTGAGAAAAAAAAGTTGGGGCTTTCATCATTTGGGACAAAAAAATGTTCGAAAGCAATGTAAAGTGTTATTTTTAGGTCATATTACCAAGCCTTTCATCATTTGAATAACAAAAGTAAAATGAACCAAGAGTAGTTTTATTAACAAGTCACATGACCTGTTATGCTTACGTTACGCGCTGCGTGCCACGCTCTGGATCGTTTCCGGGAAGCTGCACCTCGCGCACCGGAGCACTTCCGGGTGCGCTAACGCCGCGCGTCATATGACGCATTACGCGACAACGCAGGTCCAGAATATAGTCAAAATGTCTCCACCAACCAGCGGTCGGAACACAACCCCTTTCAGCAGACCAAAAAGTTCTGTTAAATGACAAGAGAAGAACTATCAATCAAAGAGGGGAGGGCAAGTTCTTCTCTACCGGGTCACGTTGAGGCTTCACCGGAACTGATCGAATTGGTAGTCTACAGTGTTTCTGGATGTTTCAGATTGAAGCTGGCGTCAGCATGAGAGCACCCCGTGGCTACGTCGTGGCCATTCCGCGAGCAATCATGGCAGGCGCTCGCCACCGGAAGTCTGCGGGAGTCGGGGGCCCGGGTGACTTTTGTAAAATCTTCAAGGCTGAGGGGAGGCTTTCGAGAATGGGGCCCAAGCCCTAGCAGACAAGCGTCCGAGTTCCAAGGTGTCCCAGGGCCATTTTAGTGGACCAGGCCCAAATCCAAAGAGCCGGCCGCCATTTTGAGAGTCCTGTGGCAGCCGCCTATCGCTGCACCGCAAGAGTGGGCGCAACTCAACTAGATGGTGAGCGAGACGCTGTAGCCGCAAGAGCGGGCGCTACTCAGCTGGTTGCGTGAAGCGCTGGGGTGTACCTGAGAAACCTCCACCTGGGGAGGTGGGGGAGGCTCGTTCGCGCCGCCTCTCCCTTCTAGTGCATCCCACGCCGTCTCCTGGCGCAGGAATATGTGATGGTCGGACTAGGGCACCGCAAGACATGTCTTCAGGTCAAACGGATTGTGGGACAATGTTCAGAATGGAAGAGTCACCAAAAGGCAAAAAGTTCCGCTTGACCCCGGGAGCCGGCCGCCTATGTCGGGGGCGATCTCAGGCCACACTAGGGCAACAAGACTTGGGGAGGGAGTCGGCGCCATCACACCGCCCCTCGGGGGCCTCAATGCAGTCAGGTCCACAAACAGCCCCCACTTACTTTGAGAATAGTGAAGCTGCAGCAGGTGCAAATAAACTTCAGACAGTGTTACAAGCGCTGCTCGGAACCCTCAACTATGGCACCCAACATCCAGGACTTATGCCATTTGTGCAAGGCAGTGACATCGAAGTAACTCAGGGACCAAGGAACATACCATATCCTGAGTCCTTCCCACAGCCTCTGCCTTCCTTGTTACCTAGTTATGGTTCTTTCACTCCCACTCCAGGCTTTTAGTCTGTGG